>NW_026778910.1:300000-425000 GCF_030144855.1 Hypanus sabinus
ACACTTACATTGAAATGTAAATCCATGTTTCTGTGCCTTTTTAACATCTATACGTGGTCTGACAACAACTTATTTCCACGGTCACAGGTTCTTGAACCCACCCACATTGTTTTATTTATTTTGTTGATTAAATGTATGTTAATCTGAGATTATGTTAATTCATGTTCACCGTGTCTGTATTGAAACTCTGCAGTTTCTGTGAGAAGCTCGTTTTCACGGCATTGATAACCCGTGATGGGCCATGATAATAAACAAACTAATATGTATGTCTCTCCCGCACATGCGTGTTTGGGACAAGTTGTGTGTCATGTATGGTCACATGTTGATGTGTGTGTCATCACGTGTTTGTGTGCCTTGTATAGCTGTGGCTTCACTGAGGGAATGAGACGGAGGGAGGAGTGAGAGAGAGGGGAGTAAGGGAGTGTGCTGGAGGAGGGGATGGAATGATGCGTGTGCAATATTTGAGGGTCGATGGGGAAATGGTTAATGCAGGGGGAGTGAATGAAACTGAGAACAAAGAGAGAGGTGAGGGGAAACGTGTCAGCATAAATCTGTGTCTAATAACACGTCCACATCTTGGAGGCACATCTATAAATAGAGTGTGTACTTGCACGTGTTGTATATCTGTGCGCTTCTGCAGTAGTAATCACATGTGGGTATGCATCACATTTCCTTGTGTGATCACACATGTGTGGAGCTGGTGTAAATGGTCCCATGATTAGGCTAGGATTAAGCTAGGGGATTGTGGGGTGGTGTGGCTCGAAGGCCTGGAAGCATGTATCTCAATAAATAGATAAATAGATTTAGAGAGAACTGTTGGGCGATGTCCACACACTCACATTCCACAGTGAGGGTCACTGCCCTCTCCGCTGTCCCGTGTTTATTCTTTGCCACACACTGATAGTCTCCGGCCTGCTGGGGTGTCACTTGTGGAAACACCAGCCACAGTTCATTGTTGGAACTTGTTGTGTTCAGTGTGACACCGAGATGTCTCCACGTTAGATTAGACACTGGGAAACTCTGGACGGAGCAGAGGATCGATGTAGGAATCCCTTCCTTCATATTCACCCAGGAATTGTTCACACTGTTGGTAGAAGTGATTGAGAAATCCTGTGGGGCGTCTAAAGGCAAACAGATGGTTAACAGTGCAACAGTTTCAAAACAATAAAAGATCATAAATCAGTGTTAAAAAGTGAGCGGGGCCTGTTGGGACGTCTGCGGAGCAAGAGATCACGGAGTGAGTGGAGGCAGGTCTCTGTGGGTTTGTGCGTATGAGGAGTGTTTGATGGCTCTGGGCCGATACTCACTGGAGTTTACAAGAATGAGGGGAATTTCACTGAAACTTAGTGAATATTGAAAGCCTAATATTAAAAGGTGTGACATTGTGGGCATCACCGAGTCAAGGCTAAATGATGGATGTGATTAGGAGCCAAATGTCCAAGGATACACAGTGTGTCGGAAAGATTGGGAAGTAGGTAAAGGGGGTGGCATGGCCCTGATGGTAAGCAACAATATCAAATCACTAGAAAGAAGGGACATAGGATCAGAAAATGTAGAATCCTTATGGGTGGAGTTAATAAATGGCAAGGGCAAAAAGACACTAATAGTATTTGTATACAGGCCTCCAAACAGCTGGAAATAGAAAAAGCATGTCAGAAGGAAAATGTCAAGTTAAATATGGGGGATTTTAATATGAAAGTGGATTGGGAAAGTCAGGAAGGTACTGGGTCTCAGGGGAGGGAGTTTGTAGAATACCTATGGGATGGCTTTTTGGAGCAGTTTGTACATAAGCCCACCAGTGGATCGGCTGTTTTGTATTGAGTGCAGTGTAATGAACCTGAGGCAATTGGGGAGCTAGAGGTAATGGAACCCTTGGAAGTACTGATCATAATATGATTGAGTTCAGTTTCAAATTTGAAAAGGAGAAGCTGGTATCAGGTGTATCGATATTTCAGTGGAACAAAGGCAATTACAGTGGTATGAGAGAGGAACTGGCCCAAGTTGATTGGAAAAGTAAGCTAGATGGAGGGACGGTAGAGCAGAATTGCATGAAATCCCTACAAGAAATAAGGAAAGTGCAGGAAAAATATATTCAAAAAAGAAAGAAAATCATGAATGGAAAAATGGCACAAATGTGGCTAACGAGAGAGGTTAAGGCTAAAATAAAAGCAAAAGAGATGGCGTACTAGAAATCAAAAATTAGTGGGAAAACTGAGGACTGGATGACTTTTAAAAACTTACAGAAGGAAACTAAGAAAGTCATTAGGAAAGAATAGATGAATTATGAAAGCAAGTTGGCAATCAACATAAAAAAGGATACTAAATTTTTTAAAATACATGAAAAGCAGAAGAGTGACACAGGTAGATTTGGGACCGATTAAAAATGATGCTGGAGAAATTATAATGGGTAACAAAGAGATGGCAGAGGAACTAAATGAGTATTTTACATCAGTTTTCACAGTGGAGGACAATAGCAACATACCTGATAGCCAGATGTCAGGGAATAGAATTAGGTACAGTCAAGGTTACTAGAGAGAAAGTACTTGGGCCCTGGACTGGATGAGGTGCACCCACGGGTTCTGAAGGAGGTGGCTTTGGAGATCGTGGAGGCATTGGAAATGATCTTCCAGGGATCAATAGACTCTGGCATGGTTCCAGAGGATTGGAAGTTCACAAATGTAGTTCCGCTGTTTAAGATAGGAGGGAGGCAGCAAAAAGAAAATTACAGACCTATTAGCCTGACATCAGTAGTTGGAAAGTTATTGGAGTTATTCCTCAAGGACGAGGTTATGAAATACCTCGAGGTGCATGACAAGATAGGCCCAAGCCAGCATGGTTTCATGAAGGGAAGATCCTGCCTCACCAACCTACTGGAATTTTTTGAGGTAATCTCAAGTAAGATTGACAAGGGAGAGGCTGTGGATGTTGTGTATCTGGATTTTCAAAAGGCCTTCGATAAGGTGCCGCATAAGAGGCTGCTTAATAAAATGAGAGCCCATGGAATTATAGGAAAGATATTGGAATGGTTGGAGTATTGGCTGAGAAGCAGAAAGCAAAGGGTGGGAACAAAGGGATCCTATTCTGGTTGGTTGCCGGTTACTAGTGGTGTTCCGCAGGGGTCGGTGTTGGGGCCGCTTCCTTTTACAGTGTATATCGATGATTTACATTATGGATTAACTGGTTTGCGGATGAAAAGGGGGTTTCTTCTTTTTTCTTTGTTACTGTGTATGTAATCAAAAGGGGTTTTTTTTGTTTTGTTAACTAGCAGGAATGCTTCTTTCTTGCGAGAGAGTGCTGGAAGCTTGTTGGGAAAGGGTTTCTTTGTTTTGTTAAAAGCAGGAATGTTTCTTTGTTGTGAGAGAGTGCTGGAAGCTTGTTTGGGTTAAAATTGACTGATAACGAGAATTGTATTCCTTAGTAAACCAAATGGGGATTAATGTTCTTTCTTCTGACTCTGTAAGCTTTTGTTGACGGGCTTTTGGGCAGATCGGCGTGAGGGGGTTGAGAGAGAGGACACAATGCTGTAAGCTGGGCGAGGATTGGACCCCAAGCGGGGGTCCGAGGCCAAGAGGTACTCCGAGGATGGGGGGATGAAGCTAGATGTGCTTGGTTGACCACTCGGACGGTCCAGAGCTGCGAGTCGAGGAGTTCTGAGGGGATCGAATGGTGGCCAGAAGACTTCAGTAATTGAGCTCCAACAGTTGTGCACGAAGTGGTTTGGACTTTGATAGGTTTGGCGCCTTTTCTTTATTTTTTTCATATATACTGTATCGTTATTAATCACTTAGTTATAGTAACCTTTATAAATTGTACTCATTTAATCGCATATGGTGTCCTGTCTGTTTTTGGGCGAGGCGGGGACATCACACAGCATCCACACCAGCTGATTACCCAGTTTGGTGGGGCCGAAGGCTGCTCCCCCGAGACGAGAACGAGCTGAGCGAGCCTGAGGTGACCCAGGAGGTTACAATGGATTAACTGTTTTGCAGATGACACCAAGATAGGTGCAGGAGCAGGAAGTTTTGAAGAAATGGAAAGGTTGCAGAGAGACTTGGTCAGTTTAGGAGAGTTGGCAAAGAAATGGCAGATGAGAACAATGTTGAGAAATGTACAGTTGTACGTTTTGGAAGAAGAAATAATCGGGCAGATTATTATTTAGATGGGGAGAAAAATCAAAAGTGCAAAGGGACTTGGGGGTCCTCATGCAGGATAGGCTAAATGTTAACCACCAGGTTGGATCCGCAGTAAGGAAAGTGAATGCTATGTTGGCATTCATTTCAAGAGGAATAGTGTATAAGAGTAAGGAAGTGTTGAGGCTCTATGGGGCACTGGTGAGACCTCAGTTGGATACTGTGTGCAGTTTTGGGCCCCCATCTTAGAGGTGATGTACTGATGTTGGAGAGAGTTCAGAGAAGATTTACGAGGATGATTCCTGGAATGCAGGGGATAACATATGAGGAGCGTTTGTTGGCTCTTGGACTATATTCGTTAGAGTATAGAAGAATGAGAAGGGATCTCATAGAAACAATTTGAATGTTGAAAGGGTTGGACAGAATAGATGTGGAAAGGCGGTTTCCCTTGGTGGATGAGTACAGGACAAGAGGCCACAGTCTTAGAATTAGAGGGTACCCATTTAAAACAGAGATGAGGAGAAATTTTTTTAGCCAGAGGGTCATGGATTTTTGGAATTCATTGCCACATACAGATGTGGAGGCCCAATCATTTAGGGTGTTTAAGGAGGAAATTGATGGGTATCTAAGTAGTCAGGGTATCAAGGGATATGGGGGAAAAGCTGGAAATTGGAACTAGATGGGAGAATAGTTTAACCCATGGTGGAGTGGCGGAGCAGACTCGATGGGCAGAATGGCCTACTTCTGCTCCTTTGTCTTGTGATCTTGTGAAGCGTTGTCCAGCTTGAAGGGCAGAAACAGGGGATAGTGTGGTATCAGAGAGACAATGCTGAGGGAGTGATGTGGGCAAAGATACGGTGCCGAGCATCATCAGTGGATTGTTGTCACACAGAGGGAGCGCCGCTCTGTCACAGGGACGATACTGAGATAGGGTCACACTGTGGGAAGGGCAGTACTGATGGAGGCTCACACTGTGGGAGGGTCAGTACTGATGGAGGCTCACACTGTGGGAGGGGCGATACTGGGGAAAAGTCACACTGTAGGAGGTGAAATACTGAGGAAGAGTTACACTGTTGGAGGAGTTAACTGAGGAAGTATAATACTGTGGGAGGGGCAATACTGAGGAAGAGTTACACAGTGGGAGGGGCAATATTGAGGAAGAATCACACTGTAGGGGGGCAATACTGAGGAAGATTTGCAGGGTGGGGGGTTAATACTGAGGAAGATCACATTGAGGAAGAATCACACTGTGGGAGGGGCAATACTGAGGAAGATTTGCATGGTGAAAGGGGCGATATTGAGGAGGGTCACACTGTGGGAGGAGTGTACTGAGCAAGATTTGCAGGGTGGGGGTTTGATACTGAGGAGGAGTTACACAATGGGAGGGGCGATACTGAGGAAGATTTGCAGGGTGGGAGGGGAGATACTGAGGAAGATTTGCAGGGTGGGAGGGGAGATACTGAGGAAGATTTGCAGGGTGGGAGGGGAGATACTGAGGAAGATTTGCATGTTGGGGGGGGTGATACTGAGGAAGATTTGCACGGTGGGGTGTGATACTGAGGAAGAGTCACATTAAGGAAGAATCACACTGTGGGAGGGGCGATACTGAGGAAGATTTGCACAGTGGGAGGGGAGATACTCAGGGTCACACTGTAGAACTCTCTCCTGAAGTTGAAAGCAAGGGCAAAACCTAGCCTCTGCGTTCTAGTTACAGTCGGGAAAGGGGAGGTGGTGCTGGAGGCTGTGGACACATCCGAAATGGATGTCGATGTACCTCTGCACATTTGTGGTCTGAGGGAGACCAGGGGTCACACAAAGGGCTGGATTTACCCTCCGGATAAGCCCAGATGATCAGAGTATGTCTCCCCAGAGCTGGAGGATACTCCTACCGTACAGGAGCCCGCAGCCACAGCGGCATCTGCTGAACGTGCGTCCTCTGGGCTGGTGAGCGGCGCGATAGCACTGGGGGCTGGTGGGGAACAAGCTCTGCCCCATGGTCGGGAGGAGAAGGGCGATGCTTTGGTAAAGCTGCAGTATCTGGAGGACGATGCTGACGGCCGCTACTGAGATTATTTCAGATGGCCCGGTAGGTTCAGAGCCCAGCGGCCCTCAGCATCGGTCAATGCCGGCGGCCCCGTCCGCGGCGGGAGCCCCGCACAGCGAGGAGGTTTATGACAGGTCAGAGATGCTCATTTAAAAGGAGAGTTAGCGGGCATTCTGTATCACTCCGGCGTCCCAATCAGCGCCAGGAGCAGCGCAGAGAGGTGTAAATAAAAGTAGAGAAGGGCCAAGCGGAGCGGCCATTGTTGAGAGTGGGCCATTGTTGAGAGTGCGAGTGACAGGCTTTGGCTCAAAGGAGGCTTCAGCTCAGAAGAGGCTTTGGCTCTGGGTAAGTTTCTGTTAAGTTTCCCCTTTCTCTTGCTGTGTCAGGGGTAATTAATGTAGATTAAATGGCCGGTGTGCAGTCTTCGTGCTGGATGTTGAAGTTATGGGAGACCCACGGTCTCCCAGGGAATTAAATCTGCATGAAGACCATGTTGGGGATCTGGAGGAGCAGCTGGGGATGACCTTTGACTTGTACGGGAGAGTGAGGAGATCATCAATTAGAGTTACAGGGAACTGGTCACCCCGAGGTTGCAGGAGGATGGGGTAGTTGGGTGACTGTCAGGAGACATGGACATGTGAAAAGTCAGTCAGTGCAGAGCATCCCTGTGGCCGTTCCTCTCAATAATAAGTAAACCGTTTTGGATACTGTTGTGGGGGGTGACCTCCCAGAGGAATTCATGGAGAGCAGGTGTACTGGCACTGAGCATGGGTCCATGGTGCAGAAGGGAAAGAGGGAGTAGAGGGGAGCGTAGTGACTGGGGAATCAATAGTCAGGGGAACAGACAGGAGATTCTGTGGATGTGAACAGGACACCTGGATGGTTTGTTGCCTCCCAGGTGCCAGGGTCAGGGACATCTCGGTTCACATCCACAGCATTTTGGAGGAGGGACAGCAGCCAGATATCTTGGTACATATTGGTACCAATGACATAGGAAGGAAAAGCAAAGAGGTCCTGAAGAGAGGATTTAGAGAGTGAGGCAAAAAGCTGAGAAGCTGGCCATCCAGGGTATTAATTTCCGGAATGGACCTGTGCCACGTGCCGGTGAGGGTAAAAGCAGGATGATTTGGCAGCTAGATGCATGGTTGAGAAGTTGATGCAGGGGGCAGGGCTTCAGGTTCTTGGATCATTGGTCTGGGGGAGATACAACCTGTGGCAAAGGAAACCCGAGGGGGAATAACATTCCTGCAGGCAGGTTTGTTATAAGTGTTGGGGAGGGTTTAAACTAATTTGGCAGGGGTATGGGAACCAGAGGGAAGGGAGCCAGGATAGGACGGATGGCAAAAAAGCAAAGATATCATGCAGTCAGACTGTCAAGAAGGACAGGCAGATGAGAGGACAAAACTGCAGCCAGCAGGGTGAGTATCAGTGAATTAGGGATGCAGAGTCAAAAACGTAACAAATACGGTACTCAAAGTGTGATATCTCAATGGATGGAGTATAAAAAATAAGGTGGATGATCTTTTTGCACTTTTACAGATTGTCGGGTATGATGGTGTGGCCATCAGTGAATCGTGGCTGATGGATGATTGTAGTTGGGAGCTGAATGTCCAAGGTTACATATTGTATTGGTGGGATAGGAAGGTAGGCGGAGGGGATGGTGTGACTCTTCTGGTAAAGTATGGCATCAAATCATTAGAAAGATGTGACATTGGATCAGAAGATGGAGAATCCTTGTGGGTTGAGCAGAGAAACTGTAAGGGTAAAAGGACCCTGATGACAGTTGCATTCAGGCCTCCAAACAGTAGCTGGGATGTGGATGACAGATTACAATGGGAAATAGAAACGGTGTGTCAAAAGGGAAACGTTATGATAGACATGGGAGATTTTACAAGCGGGTAGATTGGGAAAATAAGGTTCATGATAGATCCCAAGATAGTGAATGTGAACGCCTACAAGATGGCTTTTTAAAACAGTTTGTCATTGAGTTTACAAGGAGATTAGCTATACTGGATTGGGTGTTATGTAAATTAGGCGACTTGGAAGCTGAAAGTAAAGGATTGAGATTTGATAAGAAGAAAGTAAAGTCTGACAGAGCAGTATTTCAGTAAAGGAAATTACAGTGGTATGAGAGAGGAGTTGGCCAAAGTAAATTGGAAGGAGATGCTGGCACACCTGACAGCAGAGCAGCAATGGCTTGAGTTTCTGGGAAAATGAGGAAGGTGCAGGATCGGTGTATTCCAAAAACAAAGAAATACACAAATGGCAAAATAGTACAATCATGGCTGAGAAAGTCAAACCTAATATAAAAGCTAAAGAGAGGGCATACAACAAAGCTAAAATTAGCAGGATGATATAGGTTTTGGTAGCTTGTAAAAAAAAGTTACAGAAAGCAACTAAAATAATCAATATGGGAAAATATGAAATATGAGAGCAAGCTAGCAAACAATATCAAAGGGATAGAAAAAGCATTTTCAATATATAAAGAGAAAAATAGAGATGAACTTTGATATAAGACCATTAGAAAATGAGGCAGAAGAAATAATAACGAGACAAGTAGATGGCAGATGAACTAAATGAGTATTTTGCATCAGTATTCACTGTGGAAGACACAAGTAGTGTGGCAGGTGTTGACGGGTGTGAGGGAAGGGAAGTGAATACAGTTACTGTTACAAGGGAGAAGGTGCTCAAAAAGCTGAAGTTACACAAGTCACCCAGACCGGATGATCTGCACCCTCGGGTTCTGAAAGAGGTAACAGTAGAGATTGTGGAGGCATTAGTTATGATCTTTCAAGAACCATTGGACTTTGGCATAAGACCATAAGGCAAAGGAGGAGAATTTAGCCATTCAGCCCATCGAGTCTGTTCCACCATTCCATCATGGTTGATCCCAGGTCCCACTCACCTCCATACACCTGCCTTCTCACTATATCCTTTGATGCCTGACCGATCAGGAAATGATCAACTTCCACCTTAAATATATGCACAGACCTAGGCTCCACCGCAGCTCGTGGCAGAGCATTCCCAGGTTTACTACTCTGGCTAAAAACATTCCTGCTACCTCTCTTCTAAAGAGTCCTCCCTCAATTTTGAGGCTCTGTTCTCTAGTTCTGGATGCCCCCACCACAGGAATCATCCTCAACTATGATCATCCACCCTCTCCGGTCATTTCAACATTTGGCCTAACTAGTGTCTTATAAAGGCTTAGCATTATCTCCTTGCTTTCTTATTTTATTCCCCTAGAAATAAATCCCAACATTGCATTTGACTTCTTTATCACAGACTCAACCTGTAAATTCACCTTCTTGGAGTCTTGCACGAGGAGGGCTAAGTCCTCTTCAACTCTGATATTTGAACCTCTCCATTTAGATGATAGTCCACACTGTTGTACCTTTTACCAAAATGCATTATCATACATTTCCCATCACTGTATTCAATTTGCCACATTTTTGCCCATTCTTCCAAAAGTCCTGCTGCAATATCTTTGCTTCCTCACCACTACCTATCTGCACCTATCTTTGTATCATCCACAAATCCATCAATTCCATGATCCGAATCATGGACGAACAACATGCAAAGCAGCTGTCACAATACTGACCCTGGAACACCACGAGTCACCGGCAGCCAAGCAGAAAAGGCCCCTTTTATTCCCACTCACTGCCCCCTGCCTGACAGCCATTCTGCTCTCTGTGCCAGTATCTTTCCTATAATGCCATTTATCTTGTTAAGCAACCACATGTGTGGCACCTTATCAAATATCTCCTGAAAATCCAAGTAAATTACATCCACTGCCTCTCATTTGACCACTCTGCTTATCTCTTCCTCGAAGAACTCAGATTTGTCAGGCAAGATCTATCCTATATCTATCTATCCTTTATCTGTCCTACATGTCATCTCCTCAAAGAACTCAGATTTGTCAGGCAAGATCTATCCTATATCTCTCTATCCTTTATCTGTCCTACATGTCATCTCCTCGAAGAACTCAGATTTGTCAGGCAAGATCTATCCTATATCTATCTATCCTTTATCTGTCCTACATGTCATCTCCTCGAAGAATTCCAACAGGTCCGTCAGGCAAGATTCCCCTTTACAGAAACCATGCTGACTTTGACTTACTATATCATTAGGCTCCAAGGACCTCGAAGCCTCATTCCTAATAATGGACTCCAACACTTTCACAAACACTGTTAGGCTAACTGGTCTATAATATCCTTTCTTTTCCCTTCCTCCCATAAAGAGTAGAGTGATATTTGCAATCTTCCAGTCCTCCAGGACCAGGCCAGAATCAAGGGACGCTTCCAGAGGACTGGAAAATCGCAAACAAGGTAGGCAGCAGAAAGGAAATCTTAGAGCAGTTAGCCTGGACTCAGTGGTTGGGAAGATGTTGGAGTCAATTGTTAAAGGACGAGGTTATGGAGTACTGGGGACACAGGACAAGATAGGATAAAGTCAGTGTGGTTTCTTTAAGGGAAATCCTTGCCTCGCAAACCTGTTGGAATTCTTTGAGGAGATGACATGTAGGACAGATAAAGGGGAAGCAGTGGCTGTTATACATTTGGATTTTCAGAAGGAATTTGAAAAGTTGCCACACATGAGGCTACTTATTAAGTTAAAGCCCATGATTAGAGCATTGGCTGATTAGTAGGAGGCAGCGAGTGTGAATAACAGATCTGGTTGACTGGCAGTGACTCATAGGGTCAGTGTTGGGACCACTTATCTTTATGCTGTATAGGTGATTTAGATGATGGCTTTGTTTCCAAGGTTGCAGGGATATTGAATAGTTTGATAATGAATATTGTTGGAGGGGCAGGTAGTGTTGAGGAAACAGGAAGGCTACAGAAGGATGGGCAAGAAAGTGGAACATGAAATACAATGTTGCAAAGTGCATGGACATACACTTTGGTAGAAAAAACTAAACCTGCAGACTATTTTCTAAATGGGGAGATATTTAAAACATCTGAGATGTCCTTGTGCAGAACACCCTAAAGGTTAACTTGCAGGTTGATTGGGTGGTGAGGAAGGCAAATGCAATGTTAACATTCATTTCAAGGGGTCTAGAATATAAGAGCAGTGATGTGATGCTGAGGTTTTAAAAGGCACTGATGAGGCCTCACCTTGAGCATTGTGAACAGTTTTGGGCTCCTTATCTAAGAAAAGATGTGCTGGCATTGGAGTGGGTTCAGATGAGGTTCAGATGGATGATTCTGGGAATGAAAGGGTAATCATATGGGGAATGTTTGATGGCTCTGGGCCTGTACTTGCTGGAATTTAGAAGGATGAGGAAGGGGGGGGATCTCATTCAAATCTTTTGAATGTTGAAAGCCCAAGACAGAGTGGGTGTGGAAAGGATGTTTCCCATGGTGGGGGAGTCCAGGGCAAGAGGACACAGCCTCAGGATAGAGGGGTGTCCATTTAAAACAATGAGGCAAAGACATTTCTGTAGCCAGAGTTTGGTGAGTTTCAGGAATTTGTTACCACAGGCCACTGTGGAAGCCAGGTCATTGGGTTTATTTAAAGCACAAATTGATAGATTCTTGATTGGCCATGGCATCAAAGGTTATGGGGAAGAGGCCGGGGAGTGGGGCTGAAGAGGGGAAAAATGGATCAGCCATGACTGAATAGTGGAGCAGATTCGATGGACCAAATGGCCTAATTCTGCTCCTATGTCTTATGGTCTTCTTCACGGATATTAAGGGCAAAATTTGTCAGTAAATATGTAATTTAATTATCCTCATACTGAAATTTACAGACTATCTCTGTGTACTCTGTGGAGTATTGCTGTACCTGTATGATAACTGTTCTCCATACTTACACTGCACAGTTAGTGTGAGGGTCTGCTCCGATGAAACAGATGGGTATCTGACTCTGCAGGTGAGACTTTGCCCGTGGTGTTTGAGCGCTGGTGTCATGGTCAGGACAGAAGTATATGTCAGAGTGTTGTGCCACTGAGTTACACTGCTTGAGACTGATGGTGGGATATCCGTGGGGGTGACCCAGGTTAAGGTGGGTGAAGTTCCATTACACGTGGTGTTGAAGACGCATTTTATGTTCACAGACTTTCCTTCAACAAGTTCTGCAGCGAATATTGTGGGTTTATCTGTGAAATCTAACACAGAAATGGATCCTTTTAGTTCAATATCACAAGATGCATCAGTTCAGATAGAAATCTCAGCCCCACAATAGGAAAGGTGTTTACAGGATGATCCCTGAACAATGAGGGTAGAGTGTTCTGAAAGCTGTTGAGAGGGGAAATGGGAATCAGAGTCCTCCACTGAGAGCCTCAATATCACACAGTCACTGATACATCCAGTGGGGTACGTCCTTCCCCAAACAGTGAGACATGGGCCAAGTGGACTTGGACATGGGGAAGATGAGTTCAAAAAGATCAAATTAAATTTATTAGCAAAGTACATATACAGGTTGTTACCACGTACTGTACTACCTTGAGATTCACTTTCTCAGGCATTTACAGGAAAAAAGAAATCAAACAAAATTTACAAAAATCTACACAAGCAGACAAAGACTGACAACAAAAAGACAAATTGTAAATTCAAAAATAACAGTGCTGTCAATGTGAGTTGTGAAGAGTCCTTGAAAGTGAGCCTGTAGGGCACAGAATCAACTCAGAGTCGGGGTGTTTGAGGTTATCCACACCATTCCAGGAGACTGGTGTTTGAAGGGGAATAACTGTTCCTGAACTGGGTGATGTGGGACACAAGGCTTCTATACCTCCTGCCTGATGTTAGTAGTGAGACCAGGGCATGGCCTGGATGGTGGATAAAAACACAAAGGATGATGGAAAGGAGGGATGTGTGGATGGTTGGGATGAAGATGGAGAAGGAGTGGAGGGTCAGTGGGAAGATGAACACTGCCACATGCAGAGACAACTAATTCGGCAAGTTACTGCACATAACTCCGAGAGCCTCTCGTGTCCATGTCAGTTGTACTCCAATATGATTAGTAACATAGATTGGCTTTCATAACATAGTAACAATCGACAAGCTGAAAATACAGAGGCTGCATTGGGAATGAATTGGAAGCTTCCTGAAAATCGGGAGTTGTGACGATGTGAATATGGACCCAAGCCAAGTTTATATTATTCCCCACTGACTGCTGAATGTCTGCTGTTGAGTGACCACACAGAACACCTACCAGAAACACGGAGCCATGTAACAGGGAGATAGTTGTAACGATTCCTCCTGTCAAATTCAATCCTGAAGAAGTACGGCCCTTCATCTTCCTCAGTGATATTGTCGATAACCAGGGAACAGTCACCGTCTTTCAAGTCTCCAGACAGACGGGTCCGAGACTGAAACTTCTGCATCTCCTGACTGTGATCGCTGGAGTGAAACACTATAGGTCCAGATTTTGAATTGTCACTGTTACACCAGATACCAGTCCAGGACGACTTATCAACATTTGATGGATAACGGTAGTGGCATGGAATCCGGGCACACAAGCCTCTCTGTGCTGTCACATCTGATGGTGTTTCAGCTCTCCACTCATTCGACATTGCGGCTGAGGAGAGAATGAACAATGTTTGGTAATGGACGACTTGTGAACACACCGGACTTGATATCCACCCCCTGTATCTCTCTTGCACTGTGGACGTGGTGTGTACCGAGTGTGGGAGACACAAGGAAACCCACCAGGCCTCCTCATGGTTGGAGGGGACATGTTAGTTGTTTGTGGGGGGGGGGGGGCTCGTAGCAGGTTCATTCTCTGTTCTCTCATTGGCCTCAGGACCGATGAAGTCCAGCACTGTCAGGAAGAATCAACGACAGAGGTGTCATCTAACACTGCAGGAGGAAATGGAGTGGCCAAAACTGGTCTACGTTCCTCTGTTGGGAATCTCTTCCTGTTTGCTCTACCACGTGTCACTGTCTCTGCTCCTTCCATCCTTCCACTACACTGGATCCATCAGATCTTATGGATCTAGGAATGAACGTGGATCATTATTATCTAAGGGATCCCTGTGGGACTCCCACAGGTACAAGGATGCCGACGTGCCTGTGACTGAGTACCACAGACACCGGTGACAGACAGACTGGAACAGGGGCCTGTTCTGGCAGTTCCCACGCTAAAGGTGCAGCTTTCTCACAACCTGTCCCATTCAACAATACAACAATCCCACACACTGTCCTGCTCGTACTACTGCCCAGTTAATGTGCATCATCACTGTATATCACACTACGGCGATTTAAATCTTCTGGAACATAAGAAGCTGGACTTAGCACAATACATCACAGGTAAATCCTTCCCGACCATCGGAAGTCTCCACAACAGGCGCTACCTCAAGAAGGCAATGTCCATCGTCCAACATCCCCACACTCCACACCATGTCATGTTCTCACAGCTCCCATCAGATTGGATCAGTGACAGAGGAAGACTCCCTCCTTCTCAATAACTGTGCGGGATGGTGATCCAGGGCTCCAGGGCTACTCCGGTTCCCCTCATGCACCGGGACAGGACTCCCTCAGCAGAGCACGGCCTCGATTGAGGCAACAGTTTGAGAGAGTAACCCCACTGGTGACTCTCCCCTCACAGGCGATCCCTGTTCTCCAGGGCTTTCCTCCTCCCCAGAGGATGGGTGCTCTGGGCACACAGTCTCAACCGAAGGCAATTCTGCCACCTCACACGACCTCTCTAAAATGGTGCCGCGCACAGCCTGGACTTTGCATGCTGAAGAGAAGCCACCCAGCCAGAGGCCCTTGTGTGACAGGACTTTCCTCCAGCTCTGGGGAGACATACTCTGAGCATACGGCCTTAACCGGAGGTAAATCCTTCCCCTGGATTGCAGACTCAGAGACACATCTCTCCGTATCTTCAGACCACAGGGGTGCTGTGGCACGCTGACCTCCATATCGGAGTCTCCCTCAGACTCGGGCACCACTTTCCGTACCCGGCTTCCCCAGGCCTTTGCTGAATCTCAGACACCATAGGGCCCTTCGGGTCGGGTTCAGGAGTCACCTCCTGCCCCTCTCCTCCGGGGGGAGAGGCCTCGAGATGGTTGTTCTTTCTCTTGGCCTTCCTACCAGATACCCGATCCCACCGCTCACTGTCATCTACGCTGCGCCCAGCCCCGACATTCACCACCACGGGTGGGTGGGGGGAACAGCAGGGGTAGGGACAGGTCGGGAAGGCTCAGCAGTGCTGCCCTGTGTCTCCGAAGTGAAGTTCACAGCCTGCGTGTATGTCCAAACTCTTTACAGACCAGGCATGTCATCTCTGGACTGTAATAATGCCCCTAAAATTGCACCTGAAAGCCCCCATCTGCATCCCCACTCCATTCCAGTTGCATCAGCAAGCGGCGCTGAAATGAGAAAAGGTGATCAAACCCCTGCAGAGGTGTCCTGTACCACACTGGGGTGGTATTTGACCGCACCAAGAGAGCACAGCTGGGGAGGAGGGTCGTACCAGGGATATTGGGGGTGGGCGTCGGAAAGAATAACCAACTTCACAGAAGCCCACTCACGGCCAAGAACACAGCTCTCCGAACACCAAAGATGGAATATGTGCTTCCTGTTGAATTTTGTAGACTAACAAGACGATCATGACAACCAACAGCCTCAGCCATGGCTTTTAAAGCACCATTCCTACTGACTGAAGTTGGTGCAGCACATTTCATTGCAGGGACACACCTCTCCCAAACATAAGGCAGAACCACTCGTCCAGCAGTGTGACCCTCCCACAGTACTGCCCCTCACACAGTGTGGGTCTCCGTCAGCACTGCCCCTCACACAGTGTGGGTCTCCGTCAGCACTGCCCCTCACACAGTGTGACTCTCCCACAGTACTGCCCCTCACACAGTGTGGGTCTCCGTCAGCACTGCCCCTCACACAGTGTGAATCTCCCACAGTACTGCCCCTCACACAGTGTGGATCTCCTTCAGCACTGCCCCTCTCACAGTGTGACTCTCCTTCAGCACTGCCCCTCTCACAGTGTGACTCTCCCTCAGCACTGCCCCTCACAGTGTGACTCTCCCTCAGCACTGCCCCCACACAGTGTGACTCTCCCTCAGCACTGCCCCTCACACAGTGTGACTCTCCCTCAGCACTGCCCCTCTCACAGTGTGACACTCCTTCAGCACTGCCCCTCTCACAGTGTGACTCTCCCTCAGCACTGCCCCTCACACAGTGTAACTCTCCCTCAGCACTGCCCCCCACAGTGTGAATCTCCCACAGCACTGCCCCTCTCACAGTGTGACTCTCCCTCAGCACTGCCCCTCACACAGTGTGACTCTCCCACAGCACTGCACCTCACTCCGTGTGACTCTCCCTCAGCACTGCCCCTCACTCCGTGTGACTCTCCCTCAGCACTGCCCCTCACACAGTGTGACCCTCCCTCAGCACTGCCCCTCACACAGTGTGACTCTCCCTCAGCACTGCCCCTCTCACAGTGTGACTCTCCCTCAGCACAGCGCCTCAGACAGTGTGACTCTCCCTCAGCACTGCCCCTCACACAGTGTGACCCTCCCTCAGCACTGCCCCTCACACAGTGTGACCCTCCCTCAGCACTGCCCCTCACACAGTGTGACTCTCCCTCAGCACTGCCCCTCACACAGTGTGACCCTCCCTCAGCACTGCCCCTCACACAGTGTGACTCTCCCACAGCACTGCACCTCACTCCGTGTGACTCTCCCTCAGCACTGCCCCTCACTCCGTGTGACTCTCCCTCAGCACTGCCCCTCACACAGTGTGACTCTCCCTCAGCACTGCCCCTCACACAGTGTGACTCTCCCTCAGCACTGCCCCTCACTCAGTGTGACCCTCCCTCAGCACTGCCCCTCACACAGTGTGACTCTTCCTCAGCACTGCCCCTCACTCAGTGTGACCCTCCCTCAGCACTGCCCCTCACACAGTGTGACTCTCCCTCAGCACTGCCCCTCTCACAGTGTGACTCTCCCTCGGCACTGCCCCTCACACAGTGTGACTCTCCCTCAGCACTGCCCCTCACACAGTGTGACTCTCCCACAGCACTGCCCCTCAGTGTGACTCTCCCTCAGCACTGCCCCTCACACAGTGTGACTCTCCCTCAGCACTGCCCCTCACTCAGTGTGACTCTCCCTCAGCACAGCTCCTCACACAGTGTGACTCTCCCTCAGCACTGCCCCTCACACAGTGTGACTCTCCCTCAGCACTGCCCCTCACACAGTGTGACTCTCCCACAGCACTGCCCCTCACTCAGTGTGACTCTCCCTCAGCACTGCCCCTCACACAGTGTGACTCTCCCTCAGCACTGCCCCTCACTCCGTGTGACTCTCCCTCAGCACTGCCCCTCACACAGTGTGACCCACCCTCAGCACTGCCCCTCACTCAGTGTGACTCTCCCTCAGCACAGCTCCTCACACAGTGTGACCCTCCCTCAGCACAGCCCCTCACTCAGTGTGACCCTCCCTCAGCACTGCCCCTCACACAGTGACACTCCCTCAGCACAGCCCCTCACACAGTGTGACCCTCCCTCAGCACTGCCCCTCACACAGTGACACTCCCTCAGCACAGCTCCTCACACAGTGTGACTCTCCCTCAGCACTGCCCCTCACTCAGTGTGACTCTCCCTCAGCACAGCTCCTCACACAGTGTGACCCTCCCTCAGCACAGCCCCTCACTCAGTGTGACCCTCCCTCAGCACTGCCCCTCACACAGTGACACTCCCTCAGCACAGCCCCTCACACAGTGTGACTCTCTCTCAGCACAGCCCCTCACTCAGTGTGACTCTCTCTCAGCACTGCCCCTCACACAGTGTGACTCTCCCTCAGCACTGCCCCTCACACAGTGTGACTCTCTCTCAGCACTGCCTCTCTCACAGTGTGACTCTCTCTCAGCACTGCCCCTCACAGTGTGATTCTCCCTCAGCGCTGCCCCTCACACAGTGTGACTCTCCCTCAGCACTGCCCCTCACACAGTGTGACTCTCCCTCAACACTGCCCCTCACACAGTGACTCTCCCTCAGCACTGCCCCTCACACAGTGTGACCCTCCCTCAGCACTGCCCCTCACGCAGTGTGACCCTCCCTCAGCACTGCCCCTCACACAGTGTGACTCTCCCTCGGCACTGCCCCTCACAGTGTGACTCCCTCAGCACTGCCCCTCTCACAGTGTGACTCTCCCTCAGCACTGCCTCTCTCACAGTGTGACTCTCTCTCAGCACTGCCCCTCACTCAGTGTGACTCTCCCTCAGCACTGCCTCTCTCACAGTGTGACTCTCTCTCAGCACTGTCCCTCACACAGTGTGACCCTCCCTCAGCACTGCCCCTCTCACAGTGTGGGTCTCCCTCAGCACTGCCTCTCTCACAGTGTGACTCTCTCTCAGCACTGTCCCTCACACAGTGTGACCCTCCCTCAGCACTGCCCCTCTCACAGTGTGGGTCTCCCTCAGCACTGCCCCTCACACAGTGTGACCCTCAGCACTGCCCCCACACAGTGTGACCCTCCCTCAGCACTGCCCCTCACACAGTGTTATCGTCCCTCAGCACTGCCCCTCACACAATGTGACCCTCCCTCAGCACTGCCCCTCTCACAGTGTGGGTCTCCCTCAGCACTGCCCCTCACACAATGTGACTCCCTCAGCACTGCCCCTCACACAGTGTAACTCTCCCTCAGCACTGCCCCTCACTCAGTGTGACCCTCCCTCAGCACTGCCCCTCACACAGTGTGACCCTCCCTCAGCACTGCCCCTCACACAGTGTGACTCTCCCTCAGCACTGCCCCTCACATAGTGTTATCGACCCTCAGCACTGCCCCTCTCACAGTGTGACTCTCCCTTGGCACTGCCCCTCACACAGTGTGACTCTCTCTCAGCTCTGCCACTCACAGTGTGACCCTCCCTCGGGTCTGCCCCTCACACAGTGTGACTCACCCTCGGCACTGCCCCTCTCACAGTGTGACTCTCCCTCGGGTCTGCCCCTCTCACAGTGTGACTCTCCCTCAGCACTGCCCCTCACACAGTGTGGGTCTCCTTCAGCACTGCCCCTCACACAGTGTTATCGTCCCTCAGCACTGCCCCTCACACAGTGTGACTCTCTCTCAGCTCTGCCCCTCACAGTGTGACCCTCCCTCGGGTCTGCCCCTCACAAAGTGTGACTCACCCTCGGCACTGCCCCTCTCACAGTGTGACTCTCCCTCGGGTCTGCCCCTCTCACAGTGTGACTCTCCCTCGGGTCTGCCCCTCTCACAGTGTGACTCTCCCTCAGCACTGCCCCTCACATAGTGTGACTCTCCCACAGCATTGCCCCTCACTCAGTGTGACTCTCCCTCAGCACTGCCCCTCACTCAGTGTGACTCTCCCACAGCACTGCTCCTCACAGTGTGACTCTCCCTCAGCACTGCCCCTCACATAGTGTGACTCTCCCTCAGCACTGCCCCTCACTCAGTGTGACTCTCCCTCAGCATTGCCCCTCACTCAGTGTGACCCTCCCTCAGCACTGCCCCTCACACAGTGTGACTCTCCCTCAGCACTGCCCCTCACTCAGTGTGACCCTCCCTCAGCACTGCCCCTCACACAGTGTGACTCCCTCGGGTCTGCCCCTCACACACTGGTATCTTGCCCTTCCAGTTTAAGATGGCGTTGGTGAAGCAAAGCGACAATTTGCTGATAACAAAGCTGTGAATTACGGTATTAATCACTGTTTCCTCGGATACGGTCACAGTAATCGATAGTCTGTAACTTGATCTTTTGAACTGCCTGCACGACCTGGTATTTTTGCGGTGTGAAGTCTGGGAAGTGCAGGACAGTTGTGGCGTGGCCTGTAAGGGTCGAATCGAGACATCTGGACGAGGTCCTGAGAGCGGGGAATGAACCAATGTTTGGCCATTGTTGGGGCAAATTTTAGGCAATTTGATGTGGCAGAACAGAGGCGTTGTGACGGAGGGAAGGCAGAGTGGAAATGATGGGACCTGTGCCCGATGGCGCATCAAAGTTTGGCAATTTCAATGCCGGGACAGATTGAAAAGGTGAGGGTGTCGGGGCGGGGGACGAAGTTCAGCTCGCTGTTCCCCGACATATCTCAAGATTGTATATATTCTACATACTCCGATAATAATATACTTTGAACTTTGAACTATGGGAGCTAATTGCTGATGTGTGATATCGAGAAACTAACCAGTCGAGTTCTGTGAACTGCCCAACACCCGTGGTTTCACACATTTCCACCGTCAGCAAGACTGAACCAACACTGTTGAGTTGTCACTGACTATTCTTATCGAGCCAGTGATGTCTCTGTGAAGCTGTTCACCAATCAGCTGGGCTCTCGCCCCACTGCCCCACACGTTCCATCCCCGAATGATCCAATTCCCACCGGTTAATCTTGTTAACGCTGCTTCCACGACCCTGATGAGAGACTGAGTTACAGAGAGAGGTTGAACTGGTTGGGACATTCTTCATCGGAGTGTATCATACAGGGTGATCACATTGAGGTGTATAAAATCATAACGGACAGAGACAGGGTAAAAGTTCACAGTCTTTTTCCCCGAGTTGGGAAATCAAGACCAGAGAGGCACAGGTTTAAAGTGATGGAGGAGAGATTTAATGGGGACTCGAGGAGCAATTTCTTCTCCCAGAAAGTGAACAATATAGAAGACCATAAAACTATAACACACAGAAGTAGAATGTCACCTTTGAGGTCCTTACTAATCAAAAACCTATCAGCCTCTGCTTTAAATACACCGAATGAATTGGCCTCCATAGCTGTCTGTGGCAATTAATTCTACAGATTCAACACACTCCGACTGAAGAACTTCTTCCTCTTCTAAAGGGATGATCCTGTTCGGAGGGAGTGCCCTCCAGTCTGAGACTCTGCCACCTGTAGGAAACGTCCTCTCCGCGTACACTCTACGAGGAACAAGCGAACATATGAACAAACATATGAACAACATATGGACAGGAACATGGAGAGATGTGTAGAAGGATATGGGGCAGAGGTGGACAAATGTCTAGATGAAAGGTCTTGGCCCAAAATGTTTATTCCCCTTCAGAGATGCTTGCTGACCTGCTGAGTTCCTTCAGCGTTTTGTGTGTGTTGTTCAAGATTTCCAGCATCTGCAGAATCTCTTGTGTTTCTCAATAATTTAGATGGGAATCTTGGTCAGCAGGTACAATTTGGGCTGAAGGACCTGTTTATGTGTTGTATGACTCTGGCTCTTTCAGCTAACCAGTCGGACACACAGCCCAGCCCCCTACTCAGCCCTGAGTACCCTGGTTAGTGTCACACCAGCCAGACTAGAGGAAAATCAGGGATTTGCTGCCTGAGCTGCTGCTGATTTACCTTGAAGAAGTGGCAGGAGGAAGTACACCTTTCCGATTGTTCTCAGATCCAGCATATTCCGTCAGTTTTCCACCCTTGGACTGAAAAAGAAATTAGTTACAATGAATCTCCAGCAAACTGTCATGGTTCCAACATCAGTGTGAGAGACAAGAAGATTCCCAGACTGTGCCACACTATTCCCATCAGTAATCCCACGCACTGCTAATTCATTCCTTTTTAATTTTATACAGAACATCTTAAGGGGGCTTTGAAAACAAGGGCACATGAAAGGGGAACTGGGCCCCGGTGAACCAGAAGGGAACAGGAAACTGACACAAAGTGGTGAAGGAGGTGTCTGACACATTGGACGTATTGTCAAGTCAGGTCACTTTTATTGTCATTTCGACTATAACTTGGGGGAAGAAACTGTTACATAGTCTGGTTGTGAGAGTCCAAATGCTTCGGTGCCTTCTCCCAGACGGCAGGAGGGAGAAGAGTTTGTATGAGGGGTGCGTGGGGTCGTTCATAATGCTGTTTGCTTTGGGGATGCAGCGTGTAGTGTAAATGTCCGTCATGGCGGGAAGAGAGACCCCGATGATCTTCTCAGCTGACCTCACTATCCGCTGCAGGGTTAGGGTTTATTGTTTATTAACATCATATATTCACAGGGTTCAGACAGACAATATTTACAAGACAGTAATACAGTGTATGCAAATTAAAATATGGTTATTGCAGTCTATAAAACAGTCAATATCCCAGAGGGTGCACTGTTCCTGGAAGTCCCCCATTGTACACCTTGCAACCGTGTGCTCCCTCTGCAAGGACAGCCAGGAACAAACGTATTCTCAGAGAAGTGCATGTGGTCTGACACTCCATCAATACTGTCCATTTTTTTCTGAAAGTGCTGCAATCACTCAATACTATCCCACTGACGGTACGGCACTCCCTCAGTACTTTCCCTCTAACAGTGTGACACTCCCTCAGTACTGTCACTCTGACAGTGTGACACTCCCTCAGTACTGTCCCTCTGACAGTGTGACACTCCCTCAGTACTGTCCCTCTGACAGTGTGACACTCCCTCAGTACTGTCGCTCTGACAGTGTGACACTCCCTCAGTACTTTCCCTCTAACAGTGTGACACTCCCTCAGTACTGTCACTCTGACAGTGTGACACTCCCTCAGTACTGTCCCTCTAACAGTGTGACACTCCCTCAGTACTGACCCTCTGAAAGTGTGACACTCACTCAGTGCTGTCCCTCTGACAGTGTGACACTCCCTCAGTACTGACCCTCTGAAAGTGTGCCACTCACTCAGTACTGTCCCTCTGATAGTGTGACTTTTCCTCATTTCCATCACTCGAATAATGTTCCCTGTTCCCAGTCAGTGGTCTTTCAAAGTACAAAGGTCATTACATGGAGAGAGTGCAGGGTAGATTTAGGAGGGTGTTGATCAGACTCGAGGGACAGGGATATGCAGGGACATTGTATATGTTGGGATTTATTCTTTGGAGCCAAGGAGAATGTGGGGTCTCTTCTAGAGGTACATAAAATCATGAGGGGTGGAGATAGGATGAATAAATGCAGTCTTTTACCAGATCTACTGAATTAAGAAACAGAAGGCTCCTATTTCAGGTAAGAAGGGAGAGATTATATAGAACCTGAAGAGACATTTTTTTCACTCAGTGGGTGCCCTGTACCTGGAACAGGCTGACAGAGAAAGTTCATGAGGCAGTACAACTACATTTAAAATGCAGTCAGGCAGATAAAGTACATTGATCAGAAAGTTTTAAAAGGTTATGGGGAAATGCTAGCAAATAGGATTGGCTTAGTTGGCATGCATTGGATGGGCTGAAGGGCCTGTTCCTGTGCTGCTTGACTCGACCATCATTCGACAGTGTGACACTCTTTGAGCACTGACACTGTGGTGGTTTGTCTGATGTGCGACACAGTCCACTGAGGTACGGTGGCATCGTGGTTAGCACAACACTTCACAGTACCAGTGACCAGGGTTCCATTCCCACTGCTCTCTGTAAGAAGTTTGTACATTCTGTGTGGCTTCCTCATACATCCAAAGACACACTGACTGGCAGGTTAATTGGTCATTCTGAACAGAAGAAAGGGAAGGAGGAGAGGCATCGGAGGCAGGTGATGGGCACAAGAGAAAAGGGGTGAGTGGGGAACCAGAATATGGATTGGGTCAAGAGAGAAGGAGTAAGGGAGAGAAATTACTGGAAGTTAGAGAAATCGATATTCTTGCCATCAGGTGGGAGGTTACCCAGATGGATATGAGGTGTGGCTCATAACCTGAGTTTGGCCTCATTGTGACAGTAGATGTGGCCATGGACAGACATGTCAGAATGGGAATGGGTATTGAACTGGGTCACCGATGGAGGATCTGCCTTTTGCAGTGGATGGAGTGAATATATTCAACAGAACAGTCCTTCAATCTGAGTTGGGTGTTACTGATGTAGAGCAGTGCAGACCGAGAGCATCGAATACAGTCGATGACCCTGACGGGACCTCAGGTGAAGTGATGTGACACATGGAAGGACTGCTTGGGGCCTTGATTGATGGAGAGGAAGGTTGTCAAGGGGTAGGTGGGAGTAGGGCAGGTGTAGTTTCTGCCCCTCCTCCCTACATCTTATTTTGGCTCCTGCCCCCTTATTCCTAATCCTGTTGAAGGGTCTCGGCCCAATCACTCTGTTTATTCCTCTCCAGTAGTAACACAGGTGGATGGGACGGTGAAAGAGGAGACAGTATACTTCCCTTCATGGGTCAGTGTGCACAGTATCAGAGTTGGGATGATATGTTGCAATGTTACAAGCCTCCGGTCAGACTGCACTCGGAGAACTGCGTGCAGTTACGGCCATCACACTATACAGAGGAAGCTATTGTGCTGGAGAAACTCAGTGGAGAGTCACCAGAATGCCTCTTGGATTGAGGGACATTCATTTTCTTTTCTCTCTCTTTTTTCCCCTCTCTGTCTCTCGTCCTCCTCTCTCTATCTCCCTCTCCCTTTCTCTAGCCCTCTCACTCTCTGGAGTGAAGGAGGACAAGGAGTGACCTGATAGGAATAGAGTGCTAGGAGAGGTACATACAGTGGGGATCACTAAAATGCCTCCTGGGTTGGAAGACATCCATTTTACTGACATACAGAGCTTGTTCTCTATCTTTCTTTTGTCTCTCTCTCTCTCTCTTCCCCCCCCCCCTCCGCTCCCCCTGACCCACACACCCTCACTTCCAAACCCTTTCTGCCTCTTCCTCTTCCTGTCCCTCACCCTCTACTTCTCCCTCACCGATGCCCTCACCCTCTCACTCTCCCTTACATTCATACTCTCCCTCCCTTCCTCTCCCTCTCTCTCACCCTTTCTATTCCTATCAGGTCACCCCTTATCCTCCTTCACTCCAGAGAGAGAGAGAGGGTTCTCTTCTTCCACCCCTTCTGTGTCTCCCTCTTCCTGTCTCTCACCCTCTCCTTCCCCCTCACCTATGCCCTCACCCTCTCCCTCTACCTCACACTCCGCCTTTCCCTCTCTGTCTCCCTCCCAACATCTCCCTCTCTCTCACCCTTTCACTCTCTCTCTCTCTGGAGAACAAGGGGTGATGTGATAGGAATAGAATGCTAGCAGAGGCACAGAGAGGGTTGATCACTAGAATGTATTTTTGTCATGGTGAGGTGTCAGCAACAAGAGGATGCAGGGCGAAGGTGCCAACGAGGGGTTTCAAAGGGGGCCTGAGAGGAAATTATTTTCTGCCTGTTGATTAATGAATGCATTGCCAAAGGGGTTCCAGGCAGATACATTCAATATGTTTAAGAAGCATTTGAACAGGCACAAGAATGGGAGGAAAAGTCACCCTCTCAGTCTGAGAGGGACTGATGGGAATTTACGAAGAAGGAGATATGGAATTGTAAACAGACTGGACTGAGAGTTTGTTGAGCAACAGGAAAGAATTAAATCTGAAAATGTTATCTTTCAGAATGAATGGAAGTACAGAGTGGATCAGATCACTGAACTGTTCCCACAACCGATAGACTCACTTTCAAGGATTTTTCTTCTCATGTTCTCGATATTTATTGTTTTTTTTTCTTTTGTATTTCCACGTTTGTTCTCTTTTCACAATAGTTGATTGTCCGTCATTTTGTGTGTGGTCTTTCATGGATTCCATTGTGCTTCTTGGATTGACTGTGTATGCCCACAAGAAATTCATTCTCGGGGTTTCCTGTGGTGACACATATATACTTTGATAATAAATTTATTTCAGCTTTGCACTTTTGAAGTGCATTCTCTTTATGAGTATATGTTAATGTCTGGAAATTTTGCACTGGACAGAGTTTCTAAGCTGACAGATGAAGTGAACTTGGAGAAGGGGTAGATCGTGGGAGAATTCAAGGAGATAAATATAGGACGGGGAGGCAGCAGAGAAGGGACAGGCGTAGGTTTTCACTGAGAAAGGGGAAGTGCTAAATGCAGGGAGGAAGAAAGAAAAGAAGATGCAATTCTGCAAGCTGTACTAGAAAGGGGAAAGACTCGGGGAAAATGTGCTTAGTTCATCACAGGGGGCAAGGCAGGGTGAAGAAGTGACTCGAGAAATGTTTTGAATAGTGGCAGAAGCTGGAGATCACTTTAACCAGAGGGTGGTGAATCTGTGGAATTCATTACCCCAGATGGCTGTGGGGTCCAAGTCTCAGAAAACAATTAAAGCAGAGGTTGATAGGTTCTTGATTAGTCAGAGTGTCAATGGTTATAGACCACAGACAATGGACAATAGGTGCAGGAGTAGGCCATTTAGCCCTCTGAGCCAGTACCGCCATTCACTGTGATCATAGTTGATCATCCACAATCAGTATCCCGTTCCTGCCTTCTCCCCATATCCTTTGACTCTGCTATCTTTAAGAGCTCTATCTAACTTGGAAGCAGGTTGAGAATGGGGTTGAGAGAGATAATAAATCATCCACAATGGAATATCAGAGCAGACTCAATGGGCTGAATGGTCTATTTCTGCTTCTCTGTCTTCTGGACTTAAGGTCACAATGAAACATTCTGAAAAGCCTAGTACAGGGGTTCCAAACCTTTTTATGCCATTGATCTCTACCATTACCAACGGTCCACAGACCCCAGGTTAGCGACCCTTGGTCGAATATTTAGTCTGGTCATCATATTTTGGGAAAAGGTCGGACTGTCTGGTAGAGATAAATTAAAATAACTCCAGATTGTGGGAGCTCAGTTCTGCGGGTTGAGTGGAGAACGATTCTGAGGGTCTCTCGTCATGAGGGTGGAGAAATGAAAAAAATGCAATGAACTAGACGCAAGACTCAACTACCCTCAGTGGATAACTGCACACCCTCCAGCAAACTCATACATCAAACCACTGGTTAAACGTCCGCAGGGACAAGCAATAATTTTAACCTTCACAGTTTTGGGTTCAGTTTCATCATGAACTTCCTCCTCTATTTGAATCATAGAAAGCCTGTTGACCGGATGCATCACGGCTTGGTACAGTAACCGCTCTGTCTGTGACCGCAAGAAACTTCACATCACAGAAACAAGCCTCCCCTCCATGGCCTCTGCCTACACTTCCTGCTGCCTGAGTAAAGCAGCCAGCATTGTCCAAAACCCCACACACCCCAGACACTCTCACCTCTCCCCGCCCCAGCAGGTCAATTGTATTGTCATTTAATTGGATACATGTTTACCGTCAAACGATCCAATGTTTCTCTGGACCAAGGTGTAAAGCACAGTAGGACACATAACATACACGCACAACAACTTAAAGGATAAAACCTACAGATGAATGAAGAATGAATAAACAAGGTAAATTTGATAAATTAAATATTATAAGGTACAGACAGATTTGTCGGTGACACTTTGAATGCAATACAGTAGGGAGTTCAGAAGCCTCTATGTACTCTGACTCATCATTGCTGTCAATGTTGTGTCATCTGTAAGCTAATTGACACGGTTTGAGTCACGTGTCAGGAGTGTGAATTCCAGTGGACTGGGAACACAGCCCTGGAGGGTACCCGTGCTCGGTGTACTGGGACTAGAGATATTATTGCCTACACAGACTGACTGTGGCCTTTGTGTTAAAAAGTCCAGGATCCAGTTACAGAGGAAGGTGTTAAGACCTGATGAAATTAGTTTCCCCACTATTTCCTGAGGTATGATGGTGTTTAATGCTGAAACGAAATCTATAACAGCTGCCTGACATATGAGACCCCATCTTCCAACTGGTGCAGCACAGAGTGGAGGGCAGAGGTCACTGATTGGCAGAGGATCAATTGAAGTGATATTCAAACTGGAAAAGGTCCAATGTGGCCGGAAACAAGGATTAAATGCGTTCCATAACCAGCACTCAAAGTATTTCATAATGGTTGATGTTAATGGCACCAGACAATAGTCATTTTGACAGTTTACCGTCACCTTCTTTAGAAATGGAATGAAGGTTGCCATCTTGTAAACGGAGGGGACAATGAGCCCTTCCAGAGAGATGTTGAATATATCCATCAGCACCTCAGTTATCTGGGCTGCGCAGTCTTTTTGAACCTGACCTGGTCTACAATCGGGCCCGGCAGCTTTGTGCAAGTTGACTTGGCCAGGGTCTTCCTCACCTCAGCTTCAGCCAGACAGAGATATTCAGCCTGTCAAGGATGGGAGCATCCTAGTCTCTGACCTGGAGGGTAGACTTGTGGTGTTTAGTTGCCTGAATTCCATAAAATTATAGACCAAATGTCATAGGAGCAGAATTAGGCCATTTGGACCAGTGAATCTGCTCGATCAATCAATCATGACTGATCGTCTTTTCCCTTCCTCAGCCCCACTTCCCGACCCTCTCCCTGTAACCTTTGATGCCGTGCCCAATCAGGAAGCTATCAAACTCTGCCTGAAATACACCCAATGACCTTGTCTCCAAAGCTGCCTGTGGTAACAAAATCCACTAATTCACCACCCTCTGGCTAATGAATTTCCTCCATTTCACTGTTTTAAATGAATGTCTCTCTATCCTGGTGTTGTGCCCTCTTGTCCTAGACTCCCCCACCATGGGAAACATCCTTTCCACAGCTGCACTGTCTGGGCCTTTTAACATTCAAAATGTTTCAATGAGGTGCCCCCAGATCCTTCTAAAATTCGAGTACAGACACAGAGCTATCAAACATTTCCTGTATGATAACCCTTTCATTCTTGTAATCATACGTGAAATTCCTCTCTAATATCTGCAAATCTTTTCTTAGATGAGTAGCACGAACTGTTCACAATACTCAAGGTGAGGCCTCACCAGTGCCGTATAAAGCCTGAGCATCACATCCCTGCTCTTATGTTGCAGACCTCTTGAAATGAAAAGTAACATTGCATTTGCTTTCCTCACAACTGACTCTACCTGCAAGTTAACCTCTGCACAAAGTCTCCAAGTCACTTTACTTCTCAGATTTTGGATTTTCCCCAAATTTTGAAAATAGTTGGTAAATTTATTTCTACTATCAAAGTGCATGAAAATGCATTTTCCTACATTGTATTTGTTACCCATTCTTCTAATCTATCTAAGTCATTCTGTAATCTCTCTACTTTCTCAAAATTACCTGCTCCTCCACCTATCTTCATATCTTCTGCTAACTGTGCAAGAAAGCTATCAATTCCATCATCCAAATCATTGACATATCAGTCAAACCAGTCCCAACACAGACCCCTCCGGAACACCACTGGAACCAGCCAACCAGAAAAGGCTCTCTGTAGTCCTGCTCTTTGCCTCCTGCCGATCAGTCTCTGCTTTATCCATGCAACAAACTTTTCTGTAAATCCACGGGCTTGGAGCTTGTTAAACAGCTTCATGTGTGGTACCTTGTTGAAGGCCTTCTGAAAATCCAAGTACGCAGCATCATCCGATTCTGCTTTGTCAATCCTGCTTGCTTATTCTGCATTCTGCAGCAAGGAAGATCTAAGCTACTCACACAAAATGCTGTGGGAACTCAGCAGGTCAGACAGCATCCATGGAAATGAATAAACATTTCAGACAAGACCGTTCATCTGGACTGAAAAGGAAGGGGGTCAGAAGCTGGGGGAGGGGTTTACAATCTGTCAGGTGATAGGCAAGACCAAGTGAGGGGGTAGATAGGTGAGTGGGGAAGATAGAGAAGAGCAACACGGTATCACAGTGGTCAGCATCGCATATTATAGCAACAGCAACTGAGGTTCAGTTCCTGCTGCTGTCTGTAAGGAGTCTGTACATCCACTCTGTGACTTCATGGGTTTCCTCTGAGTTTCCTCCCACAAAGACGCTCGGGTGAGTACTGTCCCTCTGACAGTTTGGCATTTCCTCAGTACTGACGTTCTGACAGTGTGGCACTCCCTCAGTACTGTCCCTCTGACAGTGTGACACTCCCTCAGTAATGTCCCTCTGACAGGGTGACACTCCCTCAGTACTGTCCGTCTGATAGTGCGACACTCCCTCAGGACTGTCCCTCTGACAGGCTGACACTCCCTCAGCACTGCCATCTGACAATGTAGCACTCCCTCAACGCTGACTCTTTGACAGTCAGAGACTCGCTCACTATTGTCCCGCTCACAGAGTGAGACTCTCACTGTACCATTCCCTGACAGTGTGATAGTTCCTCAGTTCTGCTCCATTTTAAACAAAACTACAAAAGATTTATTTACGACACTTCCTCAGTACTGTCCCTCTGACAGTGTGACACACCCTCCGTTCTGTCACTCTGACAGTGCAACACACCCTCCGTTCAGTCTCTCTGACATTGCGACACGCCATCAGCTCTGTCCCTCTGACCGTGCGGCTTTACCTCAAAACTGTCCATCTGACAGTGTGACATTCCCTCAGTATTGTCCCTCTGATATTGTGACACTCACTCACTACTGACCCTCTAACAGTGTGACACTGATTCCATATTGTCCCTCTGACAGTGCGACACTCCCTCAGCACTCTCCCTCTGACATCGTGACACTCCCTCAGTACTGCCCTCTGACAGTGTGACACTCAGTCAGTAATATCCCTCTGACAGTGTGACACTCCCTCAGTATTGTCCCTCTGACAGTGTGACACTCCCTCTGTACTCTACCTCTGACAGTGACACTCCGTCAGTATTGTTCCTCTGACAGTGTGACACTCCATCAATATTCTCCCTCTGACAGTGTGACACCCCCTCAGTACAGTCCCTCTGACAGTGTGATACTCCCTCAGTAATATCCCTCTGATAGTGTGACACCCTCAGTATTGTCCCACTGACAGTGTGACACTCCCTCTGTACTGTAACTCTGACAGTGTGATACTCCCTCAGTATTGTCTCTCTTGTAGTGTGACACTCCCTCTGCACTGCACCTCTGACAGAGACACTCCCTCAGTACAGATCTTCTGACAGTGTGACACTCCAGCAGTACTGTCCCTTTGACTGTGTGACACTCCCTCAGTACTGTCTCTCTTGTAGTGTGACACTCCCTCTGCACTGCACCTCTGACAGAGACACTCCCTCAGTACAGATCTTCTGACAATGTGTCGCTCCCTCAGTAGTGTCCCTCCGACAGTCAGAGACTCGCTCACTGCTGTCCCTCTCACAGAGTGACACTTTCAGAGTACCGTCCCATGACAGAGTGATACTTCTGCAGTTCTGCCCCATTTTAAACAAAACTACAGAAGCTTTATATACGGCACTTCCTCAGTACTGTCCCTCTGACTGTGAAGCACACTCCGTTCTGTCGTTCTGACAGTGCGACACACCCTCCACTCTGCTCTCTGACAGTGCGGCGCTACCTCAGGACTGTCCCTCTGATAGTGTAAATCTCCCTCAGTACTGTCCCTCTGACAGTGTGGTTCTCCCTCAGTAATATCCCTTTGACAGTGTGACAATCCCTCAGTATTGACCCTCTGACAGTGTGACACACCCCCAGTACTGTCCTTCTGAGAGTGTGACACTCCCGCAGTAGTGTCACTCTGACAGTGTGACACTCGCTCAGTACTGTCCCTCTGACAGTGTGACACTCCCTCAGTACTGTCCCTCTGACAGTGTGACCCTCCTTCAGTACTGTCCCTCTGACAATGTGTCGCTCCCTCTATAATGTCGCTCTGACAGTCAGAGACTCGCTCACTTCTCTCCCTCTCACAGAGTGACAATTTCACAGTACCATCCCCTGAAAGTGACACTTCTGCAGTTCTGTCCCATTTTAAACAAAACTAGAGAAGTTTTATTTATGGCACTTCCTCAGCACTGTCCCTCTGATAGTATGAATCTCCCTCAGTACTGTCCCTCTGAGAGTGTGTCCCTCACTCAGTACTGTCCCTCTGACAGTGTGACACTCCCTCAGTATTGTCCCACTGACAGTATGACACTCCCTCAGTACTGTCCGTCTGACAGTGTGACACTCCCTCAGTACTGTCCCGCTGACAATGAGTCGCTCCCTCAGTACTGTCCCTCTGACAGTGTAATTCTCCCTCAGTATTCTCCCTCTAAGTGTGACTCTCCCTCAGTATGGTCCCTCTGACACTGTTACATTCCCTCAGTAATATCCCTCTGATTGTGTGCCACTCCCTCAGTATTGTCCCTCTGACAGTATGACACTCCCTCAGTACTGTCCCTCTGACAGTGTGACACTCCCTCAGTACTGTCCCTCTGACAGTGTGACCCTCCTTCAGTACTGTCCCTCTGACAATGTGTCGCTCCCTCTACAATGTCGCTCTGACAGTCAGAGACTCGCTCACTTCTCTCCCTCTCACAGAGTGACAATTTCACAGTACCATCCCCTGAAAGTGACACTTCTGCAGTTCTGTCCCATTTTAAACAAAACTAGAGAAGTTTTATTTATGGCACTTCCTCAGCACTGTCCCTCTGATAGTATGAATCTCCCTCAGTACTGTCCCTCTGAGAGTGTGTCCCTCACTCAGTACTGTCCCTCTGACAGTGTGACACTCCCTCAGTACTGTCCTTCTGACAGTGTGATACTCCCTCAGTACTGTCCCTGTGACAGTGTGACACTCCCTCAATAATGTCCCTCTGACAGTGTGACACTCCCGCAGTACTGACCCTCTGACAATGTGTCGCTCCCTCAGTACTGTCCCTCTGACAGTGTGACACTGCCTCAGTACTGTCCCACTGACAGTGTGATTCTCCCTCAGTATTCTCCCTCTGACAGTGTGACTCTCCTTCAGTACTGTCCCTCTGACACTGTGACATTCCCTCAGTAATATCCCTCTGAATGTGTGACACTCCCTCAGTACTGACCCTGTGACAGTGTGACACTCCCTCAGTAATGTCCCTCTGACAGTGTGACACTCCCGCAGTACTGTCCCTCTGACAGTGTGACACTACCTCAGTATTGTCCCTCTGACAGTGTGACACTCCTTCAATTCTGTCCCTCTGACAGTGTGACACTCCCTCCGTACTCTCCCTCTGACATTTTGACACTCCCTCAGTATTGACCCTCTGACATTGTGAGACTCCCTCAGCAATATCCCTCTGATAGTGTGACACTCCCTCAGGACTGTCCAGCTGACGGTGTGACTCTCCCTCTGTATTGTCCCTCTCACTGTCAGAGACTCGCTCACCTGTCACTCCAACAGAGTGACACTTTCACAGTACCATCGCCTGACAGAGTGATACTTCTGCCTTCTGCCCCATTTTATACAAGACTACAGAAGTTTTATTTGCAGCACTTCCTCAGTACTATCTCTCTGACAGTGCGACACACACTCCGTTCTGTCCCTCTGACTGTGTGGCGCTATCTCAGTACGGTCCCTCTGATAGTATGAATCTCCCTCAGTACTGTCCCTCTGAGAGTGTGTCCCTCCCTCAGTACTGTCCCTCTGACAGTGTGACACTCCCTCATTACTGTCCCTCTGACAGTGTGACACTCCCTCCGTACTCTCCCTCTGACATTTTGACACTCCCTGAGTACTGTCCTTCTGACAGTGTGACACACCCTCAGCAATATCCCTCTGATAGTGTGACACTCCCTCAGTACAGTCCAGCTGATGGTGTGACTCTCCCTCTGTATTGTCCCTCTCACTGTCAGAGACTCGCTCACCTCACTCTCACAGAGTGACACTTTCACAATACCATCGCCTGACAGAGTGATACTTCTGCCTTCTGCCCCATTTTATACAAAACTACAGAAGTTTTATTTGCAGCACTTCCTCAGTACTATCTCTCTGACAGTTCGACACACACTCCGTTCTGTCCCTCTGACTGTGTGGCGCTATCTCAGTACGGTCCCTCTGATAGTATGAATCTCCCTCAGTACTGTCCCTCTGAGAGTGTGTCCCTCCCTCAGTACTGTCCCTCTGACAGTGTGACACTACCACAGTATTGTCCCTCTGACAGTGTGACACTCCTTCAGTTCTGTCCCTCTGACAGTGTGACACTCACACAGTATTGCCCCTCGGACAGTGCGACACTCCCTCCGTACTCTCCCTCTGACATTGTGACTCCCTCAGTACTGTCCTTCTGACAGTGTGACACCCCCTCAGTACTGTCCCTCTGACAGTGTGACACTCCCTCAGTACTGTCCCTCTGACAGTGTGACACTCCCTCAGTATTGTCTCGCTGATGGTGTGACACTCCCTCAGTACTATCCCTCTGACAGTGTGACACTCCCTCAATATTTTCCCTCATAGTGTGACACACCCTCAGTACTGTCCCTCTGATAGTATGACACTCCCTCAGTAATGTCCCACTGACACTGTGACACACCCTCAGTACTCTCCCTCTGACATTCTGACACTCTCTCAGTACTGTACTTGTGACAGTGTGATCCTCCCTCAGTAATGTCCCTCTGACAGTGTGACACTACCTTAGTATTGACCCTCTGACAGTGAGACACTCCTTCAATTCTGTCCCTCTGACAGTGTGACACTCACACAGTATTGCCCCTCGGACAGTGCGACACTCCCTCCGTACTCTCCCTCTGACATTGTGACTCCCTCAGTACTGTCCTTCTGACAGTGTGACACCCCCTCAGTAATATCCCTCTGATAGTGTGACTCTGCCTCAGTATTGTCCCTCTGACATTGTGAGACTCCCTCAGCAATATCCCTCTGATAGTGTCACACTCCCTCAGTACTGTCCCTCTGACGGTGTGGCTCTCCCTCTGTATTGTTCCTCTCACTGTCAGAGACTCGCACACTTCTGTCCCTCTCACCAAGTGACACTTTCACAGTACCATCCCCATGACAGAGTGATACTTCTGCCCTTCTGCCCCATTTTATACAAAACTACAGAAGTTTTATTTCCAGCACTTCCTTAGTACTATCTCTCTGACAGTGCGACACACACTCCGTTCTGTCCCTCTGACTGTGTGGCGCTACCTCAGTACGGTCCCTCTGATTGTGTGAATCTCCCTCAGTACTGTCCCTGCGACAGTATGACATTCCCTCAGTAATATCCCTCTGATACTGTGACACTCCCTCAGTACTGTCCCGCTGACAATGAGTCGCTCCCTCAGTACTGTCCCTCTGACAGTGTAATTCTCCCTCAGTATTCTCCCTTTGACAGTGTGACTCTCCCTCAGTACTGTCCCTCTGACACTGTTACATTCCCTCAGTAATATCCCTCTGATTGTGTGCCACTCCCTCAGTATTGTCCCTCTGACAGTATGACACTCCCTCAGTACTGTCCGTCTGAGAGTGTTACACTCCTGCATTATTGTCCCTCTGATAGTTTGACACTCCCTCAGTACAAACCCTCTGTCAGTGTGACACTCCCTAAGTACTGTCCCTCTGACAGTGTGACAGTCCCTCAGTAATATCCCTCTGATACTGTGACACTCCCTCAGTATTGTCCCTCCGACAGTATGACACTTCCTCAGTACTGTCCGTCTGACAGTGTGACACTCCCTCAGTACTGACCCTCTGACAATGTGTCGCTCCCTCAGTACTGTCCCTCTGACAGTCTGACACTGGCTCAGTACTGTCCCACTGACAGTGTGATTCTCCCTCAGTATTCTCCCTCTGACAGTGTGACTCTCCTTCAGTACTGTCCCTCTGATACTGTGACATTCCCTCAGTAATATCCCTCTGATTGTGTGACACTCCCTCAGTATTGTCCCTCTGACAGTATGACACTCCCTCAGTACTGTCCATCTGACAGTGTCACTCCCGCAGTATTGTCCCTCTGACAGTGTGACACACCCTCAGTACTGTCCCTCTGAGAGTATGACACTCCCTCAGTACTGTCCCTCTGACAGTGTGACAATCCCGCAGTACAGTCCCTTTGACTGTGTGACACTACCTCAGTACTGTCCCTCTGACAATGTGACACACCCCCAGTTCTGTCCTTCTGAGAGTGTGACACTCCCGCAGTAGTGTCACTCTGACAGTGTGACACTCCCTCAGTAATGTCCCTCTGAGAGTGTGACACTCTCTGAGTACTGTCCCTCTGACAGTGTGACACTACCTCAGTATTGTCCCTCTGACAGTGTGACACTCCTTCAATTCTTTCCCTCTGGCAGTGTGACACACCCACAGTATTGCCCCTCTGACAGTGTGACACTCCCGTAGTATTGTCCCTCTGACAGTTTGACACTCCCTCAGTACTAACCCCCTGACAGTGTGACACTCCCTCAGTACTGTCCCTGTGACAGTGTGACACTCCCTCAGTAATGTCCCTCTGACAGTGTGACACTCCCTCAGAACTGTCCCTCTGACAGTGTGACACTACCTCAGTATTGTCCCTCTGACAGTGTGACACTCCTTCAATTCTGTCCCTCTGACAGTGTGACACACTCACAGTATTGCCCGTCTGACAGTGTGACACTCCCTCAGTACTCTCCCTGTGACAGTGCGACAGTCCCTCCGTACTCTCCCTCTGACATTTTGAGACTCCCTGAGTACTGCCCTTCTGACAGTGTGACACTCCCTCAGTAATATACCTCTGTTAGTGTGACTGTCCCTCAGTATTGTCCCTCTGACATTGTGAGACTCCCTCAGCAATATTCCTCTGACAGTGTGACTCTCCCTCTGTATTGTCCCTCTCACTGTCAGAGACCTGCTCACTTCTGTCACTCTCACAGAGTGACACTTTTACAGTACCATCGCCTGACAGAGTGATACTTCTGCCCTTCTGCCCCATTTTATACAAAACTACAGAAGTTTTATTTGCAGCACTTCCTCAGTACTATCTCTCTGACAGTGCGACACACACTCCGTTCTGTCCCTCTGACTGTGTGGCGCTATCTCAGTACAGTCCCTCTGATAGTATGAATCTCCCTCAGTACTGTCCCTCTGAGACTGTGTCCCTCCCTCAGTACTGTCCCTCTGACAGTGTGTCCCTCCCTCAGTACTGTCCCTCTGACAGTGCGACACTCCCTCAGTACTGTCCGTCCGACAGCGTAACACTCCCTCAGTACATTCCCTCTGACTGTGTGACACTCCCGCAGTAGTGTCACTCTGACAGTTTGACAATCGCTCAGTACTGTCCCTCTGACAGTGTGACACTCCCTCAGTACTGTCCCTCTGACAGTGTGACCGTCCTTCAGTACTGTCCCTCTGACAGTGTGACACTCCCTCAGTACTGTCCCTCTGATAGTGAGACACTCCCTCAGTACTGTCCCTCTGACAATGTTTCGCTCCCTCTATAGTGTCCCTCTGACAGTCACAGACTCGCTGACTACTCTCCCTCTCACAGAGTGACAATTTCACAGTACCATCCCCTGAAAGTGTGACACTTCTGCAGTTCTGTCCCATTTTAAACAAAACTAGAGAAGTTTTATTTATGACACTTCCTCAGCACTCTCCTTCTGACAGTGCGACGCAGCCTCCGTTATGTCCCTGCGACCGTGCGGCTCTACCTCAGTACTGTCCCACTTAGAGTGTGTCCCTCATTCAGTACTGTCCCTCTGACAGTGTGACACTCCCTCAGTACGGTCCCTCTGACAGTGTAACACTCACTCAGTACTATCCCTCTGACAGTGTGACACTCCGTCAGTATTTTCCCTCTGACAGTGTGACACTCCCTCAGTACTGTCCCTCTGACAGTGTGACACTCCCTCAGTACTGTCCCTCTGACAGTGAGACACTCCCTCAGTATTGTCTCTCTGATGGTGTGACACTCCCTCCGTACTGTCCCTCTGACAGTGTGACACTCCCTCAGTATTATCCCTCTGATATTGTGACACACCCTCAGTACAGTCCCTCTTATAGTGTGACACTCCCTCAGTACTATTCCTCTTACATTGTGACTCTCCCTCAGTACTGTCCCTCTGACAGTTTGGCACTTCCTCAATTCTGTCCCTCTCACAGTGTGACACTCCCTCAGTACTGTCCGTCTGAGAGTGTTACACTCCCGCATTATTGTCCCTCTGATAGTTTGACACTCCCTCAGTACAAACCCTCTGTCAGTGTGACACTCCCTAAGAACTGTCCCTCTGACAGTGTGACAGTCCCTCAGTAATATCCCTCTGATACTGTGACACTCCCTCAGTATTGTCCCTCCGACAGTATGACACTTCCTCAGTACTGTCCGTCTGACAGTGTGACACTCCCTCAGTACTGACCCTCTGACAATGTGTCGCTCCCTCAGTACTGTCCCTCTGACAGTCTGACACTGCCTCAGTACTGTCCCACTGACAGTGTGATTCTCCCTCAGTATTCTCCCTCTGACAGTGTGACTCTCCTTCAGTACTGTCCCTCTGATACTGTGACATTCCCTCAGTAATATCCCTCTGATTCTGTGACACTCCCTCAGTATTGTCCCTCTGACAGTATGACACTCCCTCAGTACTGTCCATCTGACAGTGTCACTCCCGCAGTATTGTCCCTCTGACAGTGTGACACACCCTCAGTACTGTCCCTCTGAGAGTATGACACTCCCTCAGGACTGACCCTCTGATAGTGTGACACTCCCTCAGTACTCTCCCTGTGACAGTGCGACACTCCCTCCGTACTCTCCCTCTGACATTTTGACACTCCCTGAGTACTGTCCTTCTGACAGTGTGACACACCCTCAGCAATATCCCTCTGATAGTGTGACACTCCCTCAGTACAGTCCAGCTGACGGTGTGACTCTCCCTCTGTATTGTCCCTCTCACTGTCAGAGACTCGCTCACCTCACTCTCACAGAGTGACACTTTCACAATACCATCGCCTGACAGAGTGATACTTCTGCCTTCTGCCCCATTTTATACAAAACTACAGAAGTTTTATTTGCAGCACTTCCTCAGTACTATCTCTCTGACAGTTCGACACACACTCCGTTCTGTCCCTCTGACTGTGTGGCGCTATCTCAGTACGGTTCCTCTGATAGTATGAATCTCCCTCAGTACTGTCCCTCTGAGAGTGTGTCCCTCCCTCAGTACTGTCCCTCTGACAGTGTGACACTACCACAGTATTGTCCCTCTGACAGTGTGACACTCCTTCAGTTCTGTCCCTCTGACAGTGTGACACTCACACAGTATTGCCCCTCGGACAGTGCGACACTCCCTCCGTACTCTCCCTCTGACATTGTGACTCCCTCAGTACTGTCCTTCTGACAGTGTGACACCCCCTCAGTAATATCCCTCTGATAGTGTGACTCTGCCTCAGTATTGTCCCTCTGACATTGTGAGACTCCCTCAGCAATATCCCTCTGATAGTGTGACACTCCCTCAGTACTGTCCCTCTGACGGTGTGGCTCTCCCTCTGTATTGTTCCTCTCACTGTCAGAGACTCGCACACTTCTGTCCCTCTCACCAAGTGACACTTTCACAGTACCATCCCCATGACAGAGTGATACTTCTGCCCTTCTGCCCCATTTTATATAAAACTACAGAAGTTTTATTTCCAGCACTTCCTTAGTACTATCTCTCTGACAGTGCGACACACACTCCGTTCTGTCCCTCTGACTGTGTGGCGCTACCTCAGTACGGTCCCTCTGATTGTGTGAATCTCCCTCAGTACTGTACCTGCGACAGTATGACATTCCCTCAGTAATATCCCTCTGATACTGTGACACTCCCTCAGTATTGTCCCACCGACAGTTTGACACTCCCTCATTACTAACCCTCTGACAGTGTGACACTCCCTCGGTACTGTCCTTGTGACAGTGTGACACTCCCTCAGTAATGTCCCTCTGACAGTGTGACACTCTCTCAGTACTGTCCCTCTGACAGTGTGACACTACCTCAGTATTGTCCCTCTGACAGTGTGACACTCCTTCAATTCTTTCCCTCTGGCAGTGTAACACACCCACAGTATTGCCCCTCTGACAGTGTGACACTCCCGTAGTATTGTCCCTCTGACAGTTTGACACTCCCTCATTACTAACCCTCTGACAGTGTGACACTCCCTCGGTACTGTCCTTGTGACAGTGTGACACTCCCTCAGTAATGTCCCTCTGACAGTGTGACACTCTCTCAGTACTGTCCCTCTGACAGTGTGACACTACCTCAGTATTGTCCCTCTGACAGTGTGACACTCCTTCAATTCTTTCCCTCTGGCAGTGTAACACACCCACAGTATTGCCCCTCTGACAGTGTGACACTCCCGTAGTATTGTCCCTCTGACAGTTTGACACTCCCTCAGTACTAACCCCCTGACAGTGTGACACTCCCTCAGTTATATCCCTCTCACAGTGTGACACTCCCTCAGTACTGTCCCTCTGACAGTGTGACACTCCCTCAGTTATATCCCTCTGACAGTGTGACACTCGCTCAGTATTGTCTCGCTGATGGTGTGACACACCCTCAGTACTATTCCTCTGACAGTGTGACACTCCCTCAGTAATATCCCTCTGATAGTGTTACTCTCCCTCAGTACTGTCCCTCGGACAGTGTGCCACTCCTTCAGTACTGCCCCTCTGACAATGTGTCGCTCCCGCAGTATTGTCCCTCTGACAGTGTGACACTCCCTCAGTATTGTCTCTCTTATGGTGTGATACTCCCTCAGTACTGTCCCTCTGGTAGTATGACACTCCCTCTGTACTGTCCCTCCGATAGTATGACACTCCCTCAGTACTATTCCTCTTACAGTGAGACACTCCTTCAGTAATGTCCCTCTGACACTGTGACACTCCCTCAGTACTCTCCCTCTGACATTGTGACACTCCCCCATTACTGTCCCTCTGACAGTGTGACACTCCCGCAGTACTGTACCCTGACAGTGTGACACTCCCTCAGTACTGTCCCTCTGACAGTCTGACTCTCACTCAGTATTGCCCCTCTGACTCTCAGAGACTCGCTCGCTGCTGTCCCTCTCACAGAGTGACACTTTCACAGTACCATCCACTGACAGAGTGATACTTCTGCCCTTCTGCCCCATTTTATACAAAACTGCTTAAGTTTTATTTGCAGCACATCCTCAGTACTATGCCTCTGACAGTGCGACACACCGTCAACTCTGTCTCTCTGACCGTGCGGCACTACCTCAGTACTGTCCCTCTAATAGTGTAAATCTCCCTCAGTACTGTCACACTGAGAGTATGACACTCCCTCGGTACTGTCCCTCTGACAGTGCGACACAGCCCCCGTTCAGTCCCTCTGACAGTGTGACACTCACACAGTATTGCCCCTCGGACAGTGCGACACTCCCTCCGTACTCTCCCTCTGACATTGTGTCTCCCTCAGTACTGTCCTTCTGACAGTGTGACACCCCCTCAGTAATATCCCTCTGATAGTGTGACTCTGCCTCAGTATTGTCCCTCTGACATTGTGAGACTCCCTCAGCAATATCCCTCTGATAGTGTGACACTCCCTCAGTACTGTCCCTCTGACGGTGTGGCTCTCCCTCTGTATTGTCCCTCTGACAGTGTGAAACCCTCAGTACTGTTCCTCTGACATTGTGTCTCCCTCAGTACTGTCCTTCTGACAGTGTGACACCCCCTCAGTACTGTCCCTCTGACACTGTGACATTCCCTCAGTAATATCCCTCTGATACTGTGACACTCCCTCAGTATTGTCCCACCGACAGTATGACACTCCCTCAGTAATATCACTCTGATTGTGTGCCACTCCCGCAGTATTGTCCCTCTGACAGCTTGACACTCCCTCATTACTAACCCTCTGACAGTGTGACACTCACTCAGTACTAACCCTCTGACAGTGTGACACTCCCTCGGTACTGTCCTTGTGACAGTGTGACACTCCCTCAGTAATGTCCCTCTGACAGTGTGACACTCTCTCAGTACTGTCCCTCTGACAGTGTGACACTACCTCAGTATTGTCCCTCTGACAGTGTGACACTCCTTCAATTCTTTCCCTCTGGCAGTGTGACACACCCACAGTATTGCCGCTCTGACAGTGTGACACTCCCGTAGTATTGTCCCTCTGACAGTTTGACACTCCCTCAGTACTAACCCCCTGACAGTGTGACACTCCCTCAGTTATATCCCTCTCACAGTGTGACACTCCCTCAGTACTGTCCCTCTGACAGTGTGACACTCCCTCAGTTATATCCCTCTGACAGTGTGACACTCGCTCAGTATTGTCTCGCTGATGGTGTGACACACCCTCAGTACTATTCCTCTGACAGTGTGACACTCCCTCAGTAATATCCCTCTGATAGTGTTACTCTCCCTCAGTACTGTCCCTCTGACAGTGTGCCACTCCTTCAGTACTGCCCCTCTGACAATGTGTCGCTCCCGCAGTATTGTCCCTCTGACAGTGTGACACTCCCTCAGTATTGTCTCTCTTATGGTGTGATACTCCCTCAGTACTGTCCCTCTGGTAGTATGACACTCCCTCAGTACTGTCCCTCCGATAGTATGACACTCCCTCAGTACTATTCCTCTTACAGTGAGACACTCCTTCAGTAATGTCCCTCTGACACTGTGACACTCCCTCAGTACTCTCCCTCTGACATTGTGACACTCCCCCATTACTGTCCCTCTGACAGTGTGACACTCCCGCAGTACTGTACCCTGACAGTGTGACACTCCCTCAGTACTGTCCCTCTGACAGTCTGACTCTCACTCAGTATTGCCCCTCTGACTCTCAGAGACTCGCTCGCTGCTGTCCCTCTCACAGAGTGACACTTTCACAGTACCATCCACTGACAGAGTGATACTTCTGCCCTTCTGCCCCATTTTATACAAAACTGCTTAAGTTTTATTTGCAGCACATCCTCAGTACTATGCCTCTGACAGTGCGACACACCGTCCACTCTGTCTCTCTGACCGTGCGGCACTACCTCAGTACTGTCCCTCTAATAGTGTAAATCTCCCTCAGTACTGTCACACTGAGAGTATGACACTCCATCGGTACTGTCCCTCTGACAGTGCGGCACAGCCTCCGTTCAGTCCCTCTGACAGTGTGACACTCCCTCAGTACTGTCCCTCTGACAGTCTGACACTCCCTCAGTTGTATCCCTGTGACAGTGTGACACTCCCTCAGTACTGTCCCTCTGACAGTGTGACACTCCCTCAGTGCTGTCCCTCTGACAGTGTGACACTCCCTCAGTATTCTCCCTCTGATGGTGTGATAGTCCCTCAGCACTGTCCCTCTGACAGTTTGGCACTCCCTCAGTACTGACGTTCTGACAGTGAGACACACCTTCAGTAATGTCCCTCTGACAGTCTGACACTCCCTCAGTTATATCCCTCCGACAGTGTGTCACTCGCTCAGTACTGTCCCTCTGACAGTGTGACGCTCCCTCGGTACTGTCCCTCCGACAGTGTGACACTCCCTCAGTACTGTCCCTCTGACAGTGTGACGCTCCCTCGGTACTGTCCCTCTGACAGTGCGACACAGACTCCGTTCAGTCCCTCCGACCGTGCGGCTCTACCTCGGTACTGTCCCTCCGATAGCATGAATCTCCCTCAGTACTGTCCCTCTGACAGTCTGACACTCCCTCCGTTATATCCCTCTGTCAGTGTGACACTCGCTCAGTATTGTCCCTCTGATAGTATGACACTCCCTCTCTACTGTTGCTCTGATAGCATGACACTCCCTCAGTACTGTCCCTCTGACAGTGCGACACTCCATCAGTACTGACCCTCAGACAGTGTGACACTCCCTCAGTATTCTCCCTCTGATGGTGTGATAGTCCCTCAGCACTGTCCCTCTGACAGTTTGGCACTCCCTCAGAACTGACGTTCTGACAGTGTGACACTCCCTCAGTACTGTCCCTCAGATAGTATGACACTCCCTCAGAACTGTCCCTCTGACAGTGTGACACTCCCTCAGTATTGTCCCACTGACAGTGTGACACTCCCTCAGTACTGTCCCTCAGACAGTGTGACACTCTCTTAGTACTGTCTCTGTGACTCCTGCTCTTTACTGTCCCTCTGACAGTGTGACTCTCCCTCAGTACTGTCCCTCTGACACTGTGACATTCCCTCAGTAATATCGCTCTGATAGTGTGACACTCCCTCAGTATTGTCCCTCTGACAGTGACAATCCCTCAGCACTCTCCCTCTGACAGTGTGACACTCCCTCAGTACTGTCCCTCTGACAGTTTGGCACTTCCTCAGTTCTGTCCCTCTGACAGTCTGACACTCCCTCAGTTATATCCTTCCGACAGTGTGACGCTCCCTCGGTACTGTCCCTCTGACAGTGCGACGCAGCCTCCGTTCAGTCCCTCCGACCGTGCGGCTCTACCTCGGTACTGTCCCTCCGATAGCATGAATCTCCCTCAGTACTGTCCCTCAGACAGTGTGTCCCTCCCTCAGTACTGTCCCTCTGACAGTCTGACACTCCCTCAGTTATATCCCTCTGTCAGTGTGACACTCGCTCAGTATTGTCCCTCTGATAGTATGACACTCCCTCAGTACTGTTGCTCTGATAGCATGACACTCCCTCAGTACTGTCCCTCTGACAGTGTGACGCTCCCTCGGTACTGTCCCTCTGACAGTGCGACACAGCCTCCGTTCAGTCCCTCCGACCGTGCGGCTCTACCTCGGTACTGTCCCTCCGATAGCATGAATCTCCCTCAGTACTGTCCCTCTGACAGTCTGACACTCCCTCCGTTATATCCCTCTGTCAGTGTGACACTCGCTCAGTATTGTCCCTCTGATAGTATGACACTCCCTCTCTACTGTTGCTCTGATAGCATGACACTCCCTCAGTACTGTCCCTCTGACAGTGCGACACTCCATCAGTACTGACCCTCAGACAGTGTGACACTCCCTCAGTATTCTCCCTCTGATGGTGTGATAGTCCCTCAGCACTGTCCCTCTGACAGTTTGGCACTCCCTCAGAACTGACGTTCTGACAGTGTGACACTCCCTCAGTACTGTCCCTCAGATAGTATGACACTCCCTCAGTAATATCGCTCTGATAGTGTGACACTCCCTCAGTATTGTCCCACTGACAGTGTGACACTCCCTCAGTACTGTCCCTCAGACAGTGTGACACTCTCTTAGTACTGTCTCTGTGACTCCTGCTCTTTACTGTCCCTCTGACAGTGTGACTCTCCCTCAGTACTGTCCCTCTGACACTGTGACATTCCCTCAGTAATATCGATCTGATAGTGTGACACTCCCTCAGTATTGTCCCTCTGACAGTGACACTCCCTCAGTACTGTCCCTCTGACAGTGTGACGCTCCCGCAGTATTGTCCCTCTGACAGTTTGACACTCCCTCAGTACTAACCCTCTGACAGTGTGATAATCACTCAGTACTGTCCCTCTGACAGTGTGCCACTCCTTCAGTACTGTCCCTCTGACAATGTGTCGCTCCCTCTGTAGTGTCCCTCTGACAGTCAGAGACTCGCTCACTTCTGTCCCTCTCACAGAGTGACAATTTCTCTGTACCATCCCCTGAAAGTGTGACACTTCTGCAGTTCTGCCCCATTTTAAACAAAACTAGAGAAGTCTTATTTATGGCAGTTCCTCAGCACTGTCCCTCTGACAGTGCGACACAGCCTCCGTTCTGTCCCTCCGACCGTGCGGCTCTACCTCAGTACTGTCCCTCTGATAGTACGAAACTCCCTCAGTACTGTCCCTCAGAGAGTGTGTCCCTCCCTCAGTACTGTCCCTCTGACAGTGTGAAACTCCCTCAGTTATATCCCTCTGACAGTGTGACACTCCCTCAGTTATATCCCTCTAACAGTGTGACACTCCCTCTGTACTGTCAGTCTGACAGTGTGACACTCCCTCAGTACTGTCCCTCTGATAGTGTGACACACCCTCAGTACTGTCCCTCTGACAGTGTAACACTCCCTCAGTATTGTCCCTCTGACAGTGAGACACTCCCTCAGTATTGTCTCGCTGATGGTGTGACACTCCCTCAGTACTATCCCTGTGACAGTGTGACACTCACTCAGTATTGTCCCTCTGACAGTGTGACTCTCCCTCAGTACTGTCCCTCTGACAGTGCGACACTGCCTCCGTTCAGTCCCTCCGACCGTGCGGCTCTACCTCGGTACTGTCCCTCCGATAGCATGAATCTGCCTCAGTACTGTCCCTCAGACAGTGTGTCCCTCCCTCAGTACTGTCCCTCTGACAGTCTGACACTCCCTCAGTTATATCCCTCTGTCAGTGTGACACTCGCTCAGTATTGTCCCTCTGATAGTATGACACTCCCTCTCTACTGTTGCTCTGATAGCATGACACTCCCTCAGTACTGTCCCTCTGACAGTGCGACACTCCCTCAGTACTGACCCTCAGACAGTGTGACACTCCCTCAGTATTCTCCCTCTGATGGTGTGATAGTCCCTCAGCACTGACCCTCTGACAGTTTGGCACTCCCTCAGTAGTGACGTTCTGACAGTGAGACACACCTTCAGTAATGTCCCTCTGACAGTGTGACACTCCCTCAGAACTGTCCCTCTGACAGTGTGACACTCCCTCAGTACTGTCCCTCAGATAGTATGATACTCCCTCAGTACTGTCCCTCAGATAGTGTGACACTCCCTCAGTACTATTCCTCTTACAGTCTGACACTCTCTTAGTACTGTCTCTGTGACTCCTCCTCTTTACTGTCCCTCTGACAGTGTGACTCTCCCTCAGTACTGTCCCTCTGACACTGTGACATTCCCTCAGTAATATCGCTCTGATAGTGTGACACTCCCTCAGTATTGTCCCACTGACAGTGTGACACACCCTCAGTACTGTCCCTCTGACAGTGTGAGACTCCCACAGTACTGTCCCTCTGACAGTGTGACTCTCCCTCAGTACTGTCCCTCTGACACTGTGACATTCCCTCAGTAATTTCGCTCTGATAGTGTGACACTCCCTCAGTATTGTCCCTCTGACAGTATGACACTCCCTCAGTACTGTCCCTCTGACAGTGTGATAATCACTCAGTACTGTCCCTCTGACAGTGTGCCACTCCTTCAGTACTGTCCCTCTGACAATGTGTCGCTCCCTCTGTAGTGTCCCTCTGACAGTCAGAGACTCGCACACTTCTGTCCCTCTCACAGAGTGACAATTTCTCTGTACCATCCCCTGAAAGTGTGACACTTCTGCAGTTCTGCCCCATTTTAAACAAAACTAGAGAAGTCTTATTTATGGCACTTCCTCAGCACTGTCCCTCTGACAGTGCGACACAGCCTCCGTTCTGTCCCTCCGACCGTGCGGCTCTACCTCAGTACTGTCCCTCTGATAATACGAAACTCCCTCAGTACTGTCCCTCAGAGAGTGTGTCCCTCCCTCAGTACTGTCCCTCTGACAGTGTGACACTCCCTCAGTAATGTCCCTCTGACAGTGTGACACTCCCTCAGTTATATCCCTCTGACAGTGTGACACTCCCTTAGTACTGTCCCTCTGACAGTGTGACACTCCCTCAGTATTGTCCCTCTGATAGTGTGACACACCCTCAGTATTGTCGCTCTGACAGTGTGACACTCCCTCAGTGCTGTCCCTCCGATAGTATGACAATCCCTCAGTACTATTCCTCTTACACTGAGACACTCCTTCAGTAATGTCCCTCTGACACTGTGACCCTCCCTCACTACTCTCCCTCTGACATTGTGACACTCCCCCATTACTGTCCCTCTGACAGTGTGACACTCCCGCAGTACTGTACCCTGACAGTGTGACACTCCCTCAGTACTGTCCCTCTGACAGTGTGACACTCCCTCAGTACTGCCCCTCTGACAGTGTGACACTCCCTCAGTATTGCCCCTCTGACTCTCAGAGATTCGCTCACTGCTGTCCCTCTCACAGAGTGACACTTTCACAGTACCATCCACTGACAGAGTGATACTTCTGCCCTTCTGCCCCATTTTATACAAAACTGCTTAAGTTTTATTTGCAGCACATCCTCAGTACTATGCCTCTGACAGTGCGACACACCGTCCACTCTGTCTCTCTGACCGTGCGGCACTACCTCAGTACTGTCCCTCTAATAGTGTAAATCTCCCTCAGTACTGTCACACTGAGAGTATGACACTCCCTCGGTACTGTCCCTCTGACAGTGCGACACAGCCTCCGTTCAGTCCCTCCGACCGTGCGGCTCTACCTCAGTACTGTCCATCCGATAGCATGAATCTCCCTCAGTACTGTACCTCAGACAGTGTGACACTCCCTCAGTACTGTCCCTCTGACAGTGTGACACTCCCTCAGTACTGTCCCTCTGACAGTCTGACACTCCCTCAGTTGTATCCCTGTGACAGTGTGACACTCCCTCAATACTGTCCCTCTGACAGTGTGACACTCCCTCAGTGCTGTCCCTCTGACAGTGTGACACTCCCTCAGTATTTTCCCTCTGATGGTGTGATAGTCCCTCAGCACTGTCCCTCTGACAGTTTGGCACTCCCTCAGGACTGACGTTCTGACAGTGAGACACACCTTCAGTAATGTCCCTCTGACAGTCTGACACTCCCTCAGTTATATCCCTCCGACAGTGTGTCACTCGCTCAGTATTGTCCCTCTGACAGTGTGACACTCCCTCAGTACTGTCCCTCTGACAGTGTGACGCTCCCTCGGTACTGTCCCTCTGACAGTGTGACACTCCCTCAGTGCTGTCCCTCCGATAGTATGATAATCCCTCAGTACTATTCCTCTTACACTGAGACACTCCTTCAGTAATGTCCCTCTGACACTGTGACACTCCTTCACTACTCTCCCTCTGACATTGTGACACTCCCCCATTACTGTCCCTCTGACAGTGTGACACTCCCTCAGTACTGTCCCTCTGACAGTCTGACTCTCACTCAGTATTGCCCCTCTGACTCTCAGAGACTGGCTCGCTGCTGTCCCTCTCACAGAGTGACACTTTCACAGTACCATCCACTGACTTCTGCCCTTCTGCCCCATTTTATACAAAACTGCTTAAGTTTTATTTGCAGCACTTCCTCAGTACTATGCCTCTGACAGTGCGACACACCGTCCACTCTGTCTCTCTGACCGTGCGGCACTACCTCAGTACTGTCCCTCTAATAGTGTAAATCTCCCTCAGTACTGTCACACTGAGAGTATGACACTCCCTCGGTACAATCCGTCTGACAGTGCAACACAGCCTCCGTTCAGTCCCTCCGACCGTGCGGCTCTACCTCAGTACTGACCCTCCGATAGCATGAATCTCCCTCAGTACTGTCCCTCAGACAGTGTGTCCCTCCCTCAGTACTGCCCCTCAGACAGTGTGACACTCCCTCAGTACTGTCCCTCTGACAGTGTGACACTCCCTCAGTACTGTCCCTCTGACAGTCTGACACTCCCTCAGTTGTATCCCTGTGACAGTGTGACACTCCCTCAGTACTGTCCCTCTGACAGTGTGACACTCCCTCAGTACTGTCCCTCTGACAGTATGACACTCCCTCAGTTATATCCCTCCGACAGTGTGTCACTCGCTCAGTATTGTCCCTCTGACAGTGTGACACTCCTTCGGTACTGTCCCTCTGACAGTGTGACACTCCCTCAGTACTGTCCCTCTGACAGTGTGACACTCCCTCGGTACTGTCCCTCTGACAGTGCGACACAGCCTCCGTTCAGTCCCTCCGACCGTGCGGCTCTACCTCGGTACTGTCCCTCCGATAGCATGAATCTCCCTCAGTACTGTACCTCAGACAGTGTGTCCCTCCCTCAGTACTGTCCCTCTGACAGTCTGACACTCCCTCAGTTATATCCCTCTGTCAGTGTGACACTCGCTCAGTATTGTCCCTCTGACAGCGTGACACTCCCTCAGTACTGTCCCTCTGACAGTGCGACACTCCCTCAGTTATATCCCTCTGACAGTGTGACACTCGCTCAGTATTGTCCTTCTGACAGCGTGACACTCCCACGGTACAGTCCCTCTGACAGTGTGACCCTCCCTCAGTATTGTCCCTCTGACAGTGTGACGCTCCCTCAGTACTGTCCCTCTGTGACACTCCCTCAGTACTGTCCCTCAGACATTGTGACAATCCCTCAGTATTCTCCCTCTGATGGTGTGACAGACCCTCAGCCCTGTCCCTCGGACAGTTTGGCACTCCCTCAGTACTGACATTCTGACAGTATGACACTCCCTCAGTACTGTCCCTCTGCAGTGTGACACTCCCTCAGTATTTTCTCTCTTATGGTGCGACACTCCCTCAGTACTGTCCCTCTGATAGTATGACACTCCCTTAGTACTGTCCATCTGATAGTGCGACACTCCCTCAGTACTATTCCTCTTACAGTCTGACACTCTCTTAGTACTGTCTCTGTGACTCCTCCTCTTTACTGTCCCTCTGACAGTGTGACTCTCACTCAGTAGTGTCCCTCTGTCACTGTGACATTCCCTCAGTAATATCGCTCTGATAGTGTGGCACTCACTCAGTATTGTCCCACTGACAGTATGACACTCCCTCAGTACTGTCCCTCTGACAGTGTGACGCTCCCGCAGTATTGTCCCTCTGACAGTGTGACACTCCCTCAGTATTGTCTCTCTTATGGTGTGATACTCCCCCAGTACTGTCCCTCTGGTAGTATGACACTGCCTCAGTACTGTCCCTCCGATAGTATGACACTCCCTCAGTACTATTCCTCTTACAGTGAGACACTCCTTCAGTAATGTCCCTCTGACACTGTGACACTCCCTCAGTACTCTCCCTCTGACATTGTGACACTCCCCCATTACTGTCCCTCTGACAGTGTGACACTCCCGCAGTACTGTACCCTGACAGTGTGACACTCCCTCAGTACTGTCCCTCTGACAGTCTGACTCTCACTCAGTATTGCCCCTCTGACTCTCAGAGACTCGCTCACTGCTGTCCCACTCACAGAGTGACACTTTCACAGTACCATCCACTGACAGAGTGATACATCTGCCCTTCTGCCCCATTTGATGCAAAACTGCTTAAGTTTTTTTTGTAGCACTTCCTCAGTACTATCCCTCTGACAGTGCGACACACCGTCCATTCTGTCTCTCTGACCATGCGGCACTACCTCAATACTGTCCCTCTAATAGTGTAAATCTCCCTCAGTGCTGTCCCTCTGACAGTGTGATTCTTCATCAGTATTCTCCCTCTGACAGTGTGACTCTCCCTCAGTACTGTCCCTCTGACACTGTGACATTCCCTCAGTAATATCCCTCTGATATTGCGACACTCCCTCAGTATTTTCCCTCTGACAGTATGACACTCCCTCAGTACTGTCCCTCTGACAGTGCGACACAGACTCCGTTCAGTCCCTCCGACCGTGCGGCTCTACCTCAGTACTGTCCCTCTGACAGTGTGATTCTCCCTCAGTATTCCCCTCTGACAGTGTGACTCTCCCTCAGTACTGTCCCTCTGACACTGTGACATTCCCTCAGTAATATCCCTCTGATAGAGTGACACACCCTCAGTATAGTCCCTCTGACAGTATGACACTCCCTCAGTACTGTCCCTCTAATAGTGTAAATCTCCCTCAGTACTGTTCCTCTGACAGTATGACACTCCCTCAGTACTGTCCCTCTGACAGTGTGACACTCCCTCAGTACTGTCCCTCTGACAGTGTGACACTCCCTCAGTACTGTCCCTCTGACAGTCTGACACTCCCTCAGTTATATCCCTCTGTCAGTGTGACACTCGCTCAGTATTGTCCCTCTGATAGTATGACACTTCCTCAGTACTGTTGCTCTGATAGCATGACACTCCCTCAGTACTGTCCCTCTGACAGTGCGACACTCCCTCAGTTATATCCCTCTGACAGTGTGACACTCGCTCAGTATTGTCCCTCTGACAGCGTGACACTCCCTCGGTACAGTCCCTCTGACAGTGTGACACTCCCTCAGTACTCTCCCACTGACAGTATGACACTCCCTCATTATTGTCCCTCTGACAGTGTGACCCTCCCTCAGTATTGTCCCTCTGACAGTGTGATGCTCCCTCAGTACTGTCCCTCTGTGACACTCCCTCAGTACTGTCCCTCAGACATTGTGACAATCCCTCAGTATTCTCCCTCTGATGGTGTGACAGACCCTCAGCCCTGTCCCTCGGACAGTTTGGCACTCCCTCAGTACTGACATTCTGACAGTATGACACTCCTTCAGTACTGTCCCTCTGACAGTGTGACACTCCCTCAGTATTTTCTCTCTTATGGTGCGACACTCCCTCAGTACTGTCCCTCTGATAGTATGACACTCCCTTAGTACTGTCCATCTGATAGTGCGACACTCCCTCAGTACTATTCCTCTTACAGTCTGACACTCTCTTAGTACTGTCTCAGTGACTCCTCCTCTTTACTGTCCCTCTGACAGTGAGACTCTCACTCAGTAGTGTCCCTCTGTCACTGTGACATTCCCTCAGTAATATCGCTCTGATAGTGTGACACTCACTCAGTATTGTCCCACTGACAGTATGATACTCCCTCAGTACTGTCCTTTTGACAGCGTGACGCTCCCGCAGTATTGTCCCTCTGACCGTTTGACGCTCCCTCAGTATTGTCTCGCTGATGGTGTGACACTCCCTCAGAACTATCCTTCTGACAGTGTGACACACCCTCAGTATTGTCCCTCTGATAGTATGACACTCCCTCAGTACTGTCCCTCTGACAGTGTGTCGCTCCCGCAGTATTGTCCCTCTGACAGTGTGACACTCCCTCAGTATTGTCTCGCTGATGGTGTGACACTCCCTCAGAACTATCCTTCTGACAGTGTGACACTCCCTCAGTATTGTCCCACTGATAGTATGACACTCCCTCAGTACTGTCCCTCTGACAGTGTGTCGTTCCCGCAGTATTGTCCCTCTGACAGTGTGACACTCCCTCAGTACTGTCCCTCTGACAGTGTGACACTCCCTCAGTATTTTCTCTCTTATGGTGCGACACTCCCTCAGTACTGTTCCTCTGATAGTATGACACTCCCTTAGTACTGTCCATCTGATAGTGCGACACTCCCTCAGTACTATTCCTCTTACAGTCTGACACTCTCTTAGTACTGTCTCAGTGACTCCTCCTCTTTACTGTCCCTCTGACAGTGTGACTCTCACTCAGTAGTGTCCCTCTGTCACTGTGACATTCCCTCAGTAATATCGCTCTGATAGTGTGACACTCACTCAGTATTGTCCCACTGACAGTATGATACTCCCTCAGTACTGTCCTTTTGACAGCGTGACGCTCCCGCAGTATTGTCCCTCTGACAGTTTGACGCTCCCTCAGTATTGTCTCGCTGATGGTGTGACACTCCCTCAGAACTATCCTTCTGACAGTGTGACACTCCCTCAGTATTGTCCCTCTGATAGTATGACACTCCCTCAGTACTGTCCCTCTGACAGTGTGTCGCTCCCGCAGTATTGTCCCTCTGACAGTGTGACACTCCCTCAGTATTGTCTCGCTGATGGTGTGACACTCCCTCAGAACTATCCTTCTGACAGTGTGACACTCCCTCAGTATTGTCCCACTGATAGTATGACACTCCCTCAGTACTGTCCCTCTGACAGTGTGTCGCTCCCGCAGTATTGTCCCTCTGACAGTGTGACACTCCCTCAGTATTGTCTCTCTTATGGTGTGATACTCCCTCAGTACTGTCCCTCTGGTAGTATGACACTCCCTCAGTACTGTCCCTCCGATAGTATGACACTCCCTCAGTACTATTCCTCTTACAGTGAGACACTCCTTCAGTAATGTCCCTCTGACACTGTGACACTCCCTCAGTACTCTCCCTCTGACATTGTGACACTCCCCCATTACTGTCCCTCTGACAGTGTGACACTCCCGCAGTACTGTACCCTGACAGTGTGACACTCCCTCAGTACTGTCCCTCTGACAGTCTGACTCTCACTCAGTATTGCCCCTCTGACTCTCAGAGACTCGCTCACTGCTGTCCCTCTCACAGAGAGACACTTTCACAGTACCATCCACTGACAGAATGATACATCTGCCCTTCTGCCCCATTTGATGCAAAACTGCTTAAGTTTTATTTGCAGCACTTCCTCAGTACTATGCCTCTGACAGTGCGACACACCGTCCACTCTGTCTCTCTGACCGTGCGGCACTACCTCAATACTGTCCCTCTAATAGTGTAAATCTCCCTCAGTGCTGTCCCTCTGACAGTGTGATTCTTCATCAGTATTCTCCCTCTGACAGTGTGACTCTCCCTCAGTACTGTCCCTCTGACAGTGTGACGCTCCCTCAGTACTGTCCCTCTGACAGTGTGACGCTCCCTCGGTACTGTCCCTCTGACAGTGCGACACAGACTCTGTTCAGTCCCTCCGACCGTGCGGCTCTACCTCAGTACTGTCCCTCTGACAGTGTGATTCTCCCTCAGTATTCCCCTCTGACAGTGTGACTCTCCCTCAGTACTGTCCCTCTGACACTGTGACATTCCCTCAGTAATATCCCTCTGATAGAGTGACACACCCTCAGTATAGTCCCTCTGACAGTATGACACTCCCTCAGTACTGTCCCTCTAATAGTGTAAATCTCCCTCAGTACTGTTCCTCTGACAGTATGACACTCCCTCAGTACTGTCCCTCTGACAGTGTGACACTCCCTCAGTTCTGTCCCTCTGACAGTGTGACACTCCCTCAGTACTGTCCCTCTGATAGTCTGACACTCCGTCAGTTATATCCCTCTGACAGTGTGACACTCCCTCAGTATTGTCTCGCTTATGGTGTGACACTGCCTCAGTACTATCCCTCTGACAGTGTGACACTCCCTCAGTATTGTCCCTCTGATAGTGTGACACACCCTCAGTACAGTCCCTCTGATAGTATGACACTCCTGTACTACTGTCCCTCTGACAGTGTGACACTCCCGCAGTACTGTACCCTGACAGTGTGACACTCCCTCAGTACTATCACTCTGACAGTCTGACTCTCCCTCAGTATTGCCCCTCTGACTCTCAGAGATTCGCTCACTGCTGTCCCTCTCACAGAGTGACACTTTCACAGTACCATCCACTGACAGAGTGATACTTCTGCCCTTCTGCCCCATTTTATACAAAACTGCTTAAGTTTTATTTGCAGCACTTCCTCACTACTATGCCTCTGACAGTGCGACACACCGTCCACTCTGTCTCTCTGAGCGTGCGGCACTACCTCAGTTATATCCCTCCGACAGTGTGTCACTCGCTCAGTATTGTCCCTCTGACAGTGTGACACTCCTTCGGTACTGTCCCTCTGAGAGTGTGACATTCCCTCAGTACTGTCCCTCTGACAGTGTGACGCTCCCTCGGTACTGTCCCTCTGACAGTGCGACACAGCCTCCGTTCAGTCCCTCCGACCGTGCGGCTCTACCTCGGTACTGTCCCTCCGATAGCATGAATCTCCCTCAGGACTGTCCCTCAGACAGTGTGTCCCTCCCTCAGTACTGTCCCTCTGACAGTCTGACACTCCCTCAGTTATATCCCTCTGTCAGTGTGACACTCGCTCAGTATTGTCCCTCTGATAGTATGACACTCCCTCAGTACTGTTGCTCTGATAGCATGACACTCCCTCAGTACTGTCCCTCTGACAGTGTGACGCTCCCTCGGTACTGTCCCTCTGACAGTGCGACACAGCCTCCGTTCAGTCCCTCCGACCGTGCGGCTCTACCTCAGTACTGACCCTCCGATAGCATGAATCTCCCTCAGTACTGTCCCTCAGACAGTGTGTCCCTCCCTCAGTACTGCCCCTCAGACAGGGAGACACTCCCTCAGTACTGTCCCTCTGACAGTGTGACACTCCCTCAGTACTGTCCCTGTGACAGTCTGACACTCCCTCAGTTATATCCCTCCGACAGTGTGTCACTCGCTCAGTATTGTCCCTCTGACAGTGTGACACTCCTTCGGTACTGTCCCTCTGACAGTGTGACACTCCCTCAGTACTGTCCCTCTGACAGTGTGACGCTCCCTCGGTACTGTCCCTCTGACAGTGCGACACAGCCTCCGTTCAGTCCCTCCGACCGTGCGGCTCTACCTCGGTACTGTCCCTCCGATAGCATGAATCTCCCTCAGTACTGTCCCTCAGACAGTGTGTCCCTCCCTCAGTACTGTCCCTCTGACAGTCTGACACTCCCTCAGTTATATCCCTCTGTCAGTGTGACACTCGCTCAGTATTGTTCCTCTGATAGTATGACACTCCCTCAGTACTGTTGCTCTGATAGCATGACACTCCCTCAGTACTGTCCCTCTGACAGTGCGACACACCCTCAGTTATATCCCTCTGACAGTGTGACACTCGCTCAGTATTGTCCCTCTGACAGCGTGACACTCCCTCGGTACTGTCCCTCTGACAGTGTGACACTCCCTCAGTACTCTCCCTCTGACAGTATGACACTCCCTCATTATTGTCCCTCTGACAGTGTGACCCTCCCTTAGTATTGTCCCTCTTACAGTGTGACACTCCCTCAGTACTGTCCCTCTGTGACACTCCCTCAGTACTGTCCCTCAGACATTGTGACAATCCCTCAGTATTCTCCCTCTGATGGTGTGACAGACCCTCAGCCCTGTCCCTCGGACAGTTTGGCACTCCCTCAGTACTGACATTCTGACAGTGAGAGACTCCTTCAGTAATGTCCCTCTGACAGTGTGACACTCCCTCAGTACTGTCCTTCTGATAGTATGACACTCCCTCAGTACTGTCCCTCTGACAGTGTGACACTCCCTCAGTATTTTCTCTCTTATGGTGCGACACTCCCTCAGTACTGTCCCTCTGATAGTATGACACTCTCTTAGTACTCTCTCAGTGACTCCTCCACTTTACTGTCCCACTGACAGTGTGACTCTCCCTCAGTAGTGTCCCTCTGACACTGTGAAATTCCCTCAGTAATATCGCTCTGATAGTGTGACGCTCCCTCAGTATTGTCCCACTGACAGTATGACACTCCCTCAGTACTGTCCTTTTGACAGCGTGACGCTCCCGCAGTATTGTCCCTCTGACAGTTTGACGCTCCCTCAGTATTGTCTCGCTGATGGTGTGACACTCCCTCAGAACTATCCTTCTGACAGTGTGACACTCCCTCAGTACTGTCCCTCTGACAGTGTGACACTCCCTCAGTATTTTCTCTCTTATGGTGCGACACTCCCTCAGTACTGTTCCTCTGATAGTATGACACTCCCTTAGTACTGTCCATCTGATAGTGCGACACTCCCTCAGTACTATTCCTCTTACAGTCTGACACTCTCTTAGTACTGTCTCAGTGACTCCTCCTCTTTACTGTCCCTCTGACAGTGTGACTCTCACTCAGTAGTGTCCCTCTGTCACTGTGACATTCCCTCAGTAATATCGCTCTGATAGTGTGACACTCACTCAGTATTGTCCCACTGACAGTATGATACTCCCTCAGTACTGTCCTTTTGACAGCGTGACGCTCCCGCAGTATTGTCCCTCTGACAGTTTGACGCTCCCTCAGTATTGTCTCGCTGATGGTGTGACACTCCCTCAGAACTATCCTTCTGACAGTGTGACACTCCCTCAGTATTGTCCCTCTGATAGTATGACACTCCCTCAGTACTGTCCCTCTGACAGTGTGTCGCTCCCGCAGTATTGTCCCTCTGACAGTGTGACACTCCCTCAGTATTGTCTCTCTTATGGTGTGATACTCCCTCAGTACTGTCCCTCTGGTAGTATGACACTCCCTCAGTACTGTCCCTCCGATAGTATGACACTCCCTCAGTACTATTCCTCTTACAGTGAGACACTCCTTCAGTAATGTCCCTCTGACACTGTGACACTCCCTCAGTACTCTCCCTCTGACATTGTGACACTCCCCCATTACTGTCCCTCTGACAGTGTGACACTCCCGCAGTACTGTACCCTGACAGTGTGACACTCCCTCAGTACTGTCCCTCTGACAGTCTGACTCTCACTCAGTATTGCCCCTCTGACTCTCAGAGACTCGCTCACTGCTGTCCCTCTCACAGAGAGACACTTTCACAGTACCATCCACTGACAGAATGATACATCTGCCCTTCTGCCCCATTTGATGCAAAACTGCTTAAGTTTTATTTGCAGCACTTCCTCAGTACTATGCCTCTGACAGTGCGACACACCGTCCACTCTGTCTCTCTGACCGTGCGGCACTACCTCAATACTGTCCCTCTAATAGTGTAAATCTCCCTCAGTGCTGTCCCTCTGACAGTGTGATTCTTCATCAGTATTCTCCCTCTGACAGTGTGACTCTCCCTCAGTACTGTCCCTCTGACAGTGTGACGCTCCCTCAGTACTGTCCCTCTGACAGTGTGACGCTCCCTCGGTACTGTCCCTCTGACAGTGCGACACAGACTCTGTTCAGTCCCTCCGACCGTGCGGCTCTACCTCAGTACTGTCCCTCTGACAGTGTGATTCTCCCTCAGTATTCCCCTCTGACAGTGTGACTCTCCCTCAGTACTGTCCCTCTGACACTGTGACATTCCCTCAGTAATATCCCTCTGATAGAGTGACACACCCTCAGTATAGTCCCTCTGACAGTATGACACTCCCTCAGTACTGTCCCTCTAATAGTGTAAATCTCCCTCAGTACTGTTCCTCTGACAGTATGACACTCCCTCAGTACTGTCCCTCTGACAGTGTGACACTCCCTCAGTTCTGTCCCTCTGACAGTGTGACACTCCCTCAGTACTGTCCCTCTGATAGTCTGACACTCCGTCAGTTATATCCCTCTGACAGTGTGACACTCCCTCAGTATTGTCTCGCTTATGGTGTGACACTGCCTCAGTACTATCCCTCTGACAGTGTGACACTCCCTCAGTATTGTCCCTCTGATAGTGTGACACACCCTCAGTACAGTCCCTCTGATAGTATGACACTCCTGTACTACTGTCCCTCTGACAGTGTGACACTCCCGCAGTACTGTACCCTGACAGTGTGACACTCCCTCAGTACTATCACTCTGACAGTCTGACTCTCCCTCAGTATTGCCCCTCTGACTCTCAGAGATTCGCTCACTGCTGTCCCTCTTACAGAGTGACACTTTCACAGTACCATCCACTGACAGAGTGATACTTCTGCCCTTCTGCCCCATTTTATACAAAACTGCTTAAGTTTTATTTGCAGCACTTCCTCACTACTATGCCTCTGACAGTGCGACACACCGTCCACTCTGTCTCTCTGAGCGTGCGGCACTACCTCAGTACTGTCCCTCTAATAGTGTAAATCTCCCTCAGTCCTGTCACACTGAGAGTATGACACTCCCTCGGTACTGTCCCTCTAATAGTGTAAATCTCCCTCAGTACTGTCACACTGAGAGTATGACACTCCCTCAGTACTGTCCCTCAGACAGTGTGACACTCCCTCAGTACTGTCCCTCTGACAGTGTGACACTCCCTCAGTACTGCCCCTCTGACAGTCTGACACTCCCTCAGTTATATCCCTCCGACAGTGTGTCACTCGCTCAGTATTGTCCCTCTGACAGTGTGACACTCCTTCGGTACTGTCCCTCTGAGAGTGTGACATTCCCTCAGTACTGTCCCTCTGACAGTGTGACGCTCCCTCGGTACTGTCCCTCTGACAGTGCGACACAGCCTCCGTTCAGTCCCTCCGACCGTGCGGCTCTACCTCGGTACTGTCCCTCCGATAGCATGAATCTCCCTCAGGACTGTCCCTCAGACAGTGTGTCCCTCCCTCAGTACTGTCCCTCTGACAGTCTGACACTCCCTCAGTTATATCCCTCTGTCAGTGTGACACTCGCTCAGTATTGTCCCTCTGATAGTATGACACTCCCTCAGTACTGTTGCTCTGATAGCATGACACTCCCTCAGTACTGTCCCTCTGACAGTGTGACGCTCCCTCGGTACTGTCCCTCTGACAGTGCGACACAGCCTCCGTTCAGTCCCTCCGACCGTGCGGCTCTACCTCAGTACTGACCCTCCGATAGCATGAATCTCCCTCAGTACTGTCCCTCAGACAGTGTGTCCCTCCCTCAGTACTGCCCCTCAGACAGTGAGACACTCCCTCAGTACTGTCCCTCTGACAGTGTGACACTCCCTCAGTACTGTCCCTGTGACAGTCTGACACTCCCTCAGTTATATCCCTCCGACAGTGTGTCACTCGCTCAGTATTGTCCCTCTGACAGTGTGACACTCCTTCGGTACTGTCCCTCTGACAGTGTGACACTCCCTCAGTACTGTCCCTCTGACAGTGTGACGCTCCCTCGGTACTGTCCCTCTGACAGTGCGACACAGCCTCCGTTCAGTCCCTCCGACCGTGCGGCTCTACCTCGGTACTGTCCCTCCGACAGCATGAATCTCCCTCAGTACTGTCCCTCAGACAGTGTGTCCCTCCCTCAGTACTGTCCCTCTGACAGTCTGACACTCCCTCAGTTATATCCCTCTGTCAGTGTGACACTCGCTCAGTATTGTTCCTCTGAAAGTATGACACTCCCTCAGTACTGTTGCTCTGATAGCATGACACTCCCTCAGTACTGTCCCTCTGACAGTGCGACACACCCTCAGTTATATCCCTCTGACAGTGTGACACTCGCTCAGTATTGTCCCTCTGACAGCGTGACACTCCCTCGGTACTGTCCCTCTGACAGTGTGACACTCCCTCAGTACTCTCCCTCTGACAGTATGACACTCCCTCATTATTGTCCCTCTGACAGTGTGACCCTCCCTTAGTATTGTCCCTCTTACAGTGTGACACTCCCTCAGTACTGTCCCTCTGTGACACTCCCTCAGTACTGTCCCTCAGACATTGTGACAATCCCTCAGTATTCTCCCTCTGATGGTGTGACAGACCCTCAGCCCTGTCCCTCGGACAGTTTGGCACTCCCTCAGTACTGACATTCTGACAGTGAGAGACTCCTTCAGTAATGTCCCTCTGACAGTGTGACACTCCCTCAGTACTGTCCCTCTGATAGTATGACACTCCCTCAGTACTGTCCCTCTGACAGTGTGACACTCCCTCAGTATTTTCTCTCTTATGGTGCGACACTCCCTCAGTACTGTCCCTCTGATAGTATGACACTCTCTTAGTACTCTCTCAGTGACTCCTCCACTTTACTGTCCCTCTGACAGTGTGACTCTCGCTCAGTAGTGTCCCTCTGACACTGTGAAATTCCCTTAGTAATATCGCTCTGATAGTGTGACGCTCCCTCAGTATTGTCCCACTGACAGTATGACACTCCCTCAGTACTGTCCTTTTGACAGCGTGACGCTCCCGCAGTATTGTCCCTCTGACAGTTTGACGCTCCCTCAGTATTGTCTCGCTGATGGTGTGACACTCCCTCAGAACTATCCTTCTGACCGTGTAACACTCCCTCAGTATTGTCCCTCTGATAGTTTGACACTCCCTCAGTACTGTCCCTCTGACAGTCTGACTCTCACTCAGTATTACCCCTCTGACTCTCAGAGTCTCGCTCACTGCTGTCCCTCTCACAGAGTGACACTTTCACAGTACCATCCACTGACAGAGTGATACATCTGCCCTTCTGCCCCATGTGATGCAAAACTGCTTAAGTTTTATTTGCAGCACTTCCTCAGTACTATCCCTCTGACAGTGCGACACACCGTCCACTCTGTCTCTCTGACCGTGCGGCACTACCTCAATACTGTCCCTCTAATAGTGTAAATCTCCCTCAGTGCTGTCCCTCTAACAGTGTGATTCTTCATCAGTATTCTCCCTCTGACAGTGTGACTCTCCCTCAGTACTGCCCCTCTGACACTGTGACATTCCCTCAGTAATATCCCTCTGATATTGTGACACTCCCTCAGTATTTTCCCTCTGACAGTATGACACTCCCTCAGTACTGTCCCTCTGACAGTGTGACGCTCCCTCGGTACTGTCCCTCTGACAGTGCGACACAGACTCCGTTCAGTCCCTCTGACCGTGCGGATCCACCTCAGTACTGTCCCTCTGACAGTGTGACACTCCCTCAGTATTTTCTCTCTTATGGTGCGACACTCCCTCAGTACTGTCCCTCTGATAGTATGACACTCTCTTAGTACTCTCTCAGTGACTCCTCCACTTTACTGTCCCTCTGACAGTGTGACACTCCCTCAGTACTGTCCCTCTGATAGTCTGACACTCCGTCAGTTATATCCCTCTGACAGTGTGACACTCCCTCAGTATTGTCTCGCTTATGGTGTGACACTGCCTCAGTACTATCCCACTGACAGTGTGACACACACTCAGTATTGTCCCTCTGATAGTGTGACACACCCTCAGTACTGTCCCTCTGATAGTATGACACTCCCGCACTACTGTCCCTCTGACAGTGTGACACTCCCGCAGTACTGTACCCTGACAGTGTGACACTCCCTCAGTATTATCCCTCTGACAGTCTGACTCTCCCTCAGTATTGCCCCTCTGACTCTCAGAGATTCGCTCACTGCTGTCCCTCTCACAGTGTGACACTTTCACAGTACCATCCACTGACAGAGTGATACTTCTGCCCATCTGCCCCATTTTATACAAAACTGCTTAAGTTTTATTTGCAGCACTTCCTCAGTACTATGCCTCTGACAGTGCGACACACCGTCCACTCTGTCTCTCTGACGGTGCGGCACTACCTCAGTACTGTCCCTCTAATAGTGTAAATCTCCCTCAGTACTGTCACACTGAGAGTATGACACTCCCTCGGTACTGTCCCTCTGACAGTGAGACACAGCCTCCGTTCAGTCCCTCCGTCCGTGCGGCTCTACCTCAGTACTGTCCCTCCGATAGCATGAATCTCCCTCAGTACTGTCCCTCAGACAGTGTGTCCCTCCCTCAGTACTGTCCCTCTGACAGTGTGACACTCCCTCAGTATTTTCTCTCTTATGGTGCGACACTCCCTCAGTACTGTCCCTCTGATAGTATGACACTCTCTTATTACTCTCTCAGTGACTCCTCCACTTTACTGTCCCTCTGACAGTGTGACTCTCCCTCAGTAGTGTCCCTCTGACACTGTGAAATTCCCTCAGTAATATCGCTCTGATAGTGTGACACTCTCTCAGTATTGTCCCACTGACAGTATGACACTCCCTCAGTACTGTCCTTTTGACAGCGTGACGCTCCCGCAGTATTGTCCCTCTGACAGTTTGACGCTCCCTCAGTATTGTCTCGCTGATGGTGTGACACTCCCTCAGAACTATCCTTCTGACCGTGTAACACTCCCTCAGTATTGTCCCTCTGATAGTATGACACTCCCTCAGTACTGTCCCTCTGACAGTCTGACTCTCACTCAGTATTGCCCCTCTGACTCTCAGAGTCTCGCTCACTGCTGTCCCTCTCACAGAGTGACACTTTCACAGTACCATCCACTGACAGAGTGATACATCTGCCCTTCTGCCCCATTTGATGCAAAACTGCTTAAGTTTTATTTGCAGCACTTCCTCAGTACTATCCCTCTGACAGAGCGACACACCGTCCACTCTGTCTCTCTGACCGTGCGGCACTACCTCAATACTGTCCCTCTAATAGTGTAAATCTCCCTCAGTGCTGTCCCTCTAACAGTGTGATTCTTCATCAGTATTCTCCCTCTGACAGTGTGACTCTCCCTCAGTACTGTCCCTCTGACAGTGTGACGCTCCCTCGGTACTGTCCCTCTGACAGTGCGACACAGACTCCGTTCAGTCCCTCCGACCGTGCGGATCCACCTCAGTACTGTCCCTCTGACAGTGTGACACTCCCTCAGTATTTTCTCTCTTATGGTGCGACACTCCCTCAGTACTGTCCCTCTGATAGTATGACACTCTCTTAGTACTCTCTCAGTGACTCCTCCACTTTACTGTCCCTCTGACAGTGTGACACTCCCTCAGTACTGTCCCTCTGATAGTCTGACACTCCGTCAGTTATATCCCTCTGACAGTTTGACACTCCCTCAGTATTGTCTCGCTTATGGTGTAACACTGCCTCAGTACTATCCCTCTGACAGTGTGACACACCCTCAGTATTGTCCCTCTGATAGTGTGACACACCCTCAGTACTGTCCCTCTGATAGTATGACACTCCCGCACTACTGTCCCTCTGACAGTGTGACATTCCCGCAGTACTGTACCCTGACAGTGTGACACTCCCTCAGTATTATCCCTCTGACAGTCTGACTCTCCCTCAGTATTGCCCCTCTGACTCTCAGAGATTCGCTCACTGCTGTCCCTCTCACAGAGTGACACTTTCACAGTACCATCCACTGACAGAGTGATACTTCTGCCCATCTGCCCCATTTTATACAAAACTGCTTAAGTTTTATTTGCAGCACTTCCTCAGTACTATGCCTCTGACAGTGCGACACACCGTCCACTCTGTCTCTCTGACGGTGCGGCACTACCTCAGTACTGTCCCTCTAATAGTGTAAATCTCCCTCAGTACTGTCACACTGAGAGTATGACACTCCCTCGGTACTGTCCCTCTGACAGTGAGACACAGCCTCCGTTCAGTCCCTCCGTCCGTGCGGCTCTACCTCAGTACTGTCCCTCCGATAGCATGAATCTCCCTCAGTACTGTCCCTCAGACAGTGTGTCCCTCCCTCAGTACTGTCCCTCTGACAGTCTGACACTCCCTCAGTTATATCCCTCCGACAGTGTGTCACTCGCTCAGTATTGTCCCTCTGACAGTGTGACCCTCCTTCGGAACTGTCCCTCTGACAGTTGACACTCCCCCAGTTGTATCCCTGTGACAGTGTGACACTCCCTCAGTACTGTCCCTCTGACAGTGTGACACTCCCTCAGTACTGTCCCTCTGACACTGTGACACTCCCTCAGTAATATCCCTCTGATAGGGTGACACACCCTCAGTATAGCCCCACTGACAGTATGACACTCCCTCAGTACTGTCCCTCTGACTGTATGACACTCCCTCAGTACTGTCCCTCTGACAGTGTGACACTCCCTCAGTACTGTCCCTCTGACAGTGTGACACTCCCTCAGTACTGTCCCTCTGACAGTCTGACACTCCCTCAGTTATATCCCTCCGACAGTGTGTCACTCGCTCAGTATTGTCCCTCTGACAGTGTGACACTCCTTCGGTACTGTCCCTCTGACAGTGTGACACTCCCTCACTACTGTCCCTCTGACAGTGTGACGCTCCCTCGGTACTGTCCCTCTGACAGTGCGACACAGCCTCCGTTCAGTCCCTCCGACCGTGCGGCTCTACCTCAGTACTGACCCTCCGATAGCATGAATCTCCCTCAGTACTGTCCCTCAGTCAGTGTGTCCCTCCCTCAGTACTGCCCCTCAGACAGTGTGACACTCCCTCAGTGCTGTCCCTCTGACAGTGTGACACTCCCTCAGTACTGTCCCTCTGACAGTCTGACACTCCCTCAGTTGTATCCCTGTGTCAGTGTGACACTCCCTCAGTACTGTCCCTCTGACAGTGTGACACTCCCTCAGTACTGTCCCTCTGACAGTGTGATTCTCCCTCAGTATTCCCCTCTGACAGTGTGACACTCCCTCAGTACTGTACCTCTGATAGTCTGACACTCCGTCAGTTATATCCCTCTGACAGTGTGACACTCCCTCAGTATTGTCTCGCTTATGGTGTGACACTTCCTCAGTACTATGCCTCTGACAGTGCGACACACCGTCCACTCTGTCTCTCTGACCGTGCGGCACTACCTCAATACTGTCCCTCTAATAGTGTAAATCTCCCTCAGTGCTGTCCCTCTAACAGTGTGATTCTTCATCAGTATTCTCCCTCTGACAGTGTGACTCTCCCTCAGTACTGTCCCTCTGACAGTGTGACGCTCCCTCGGTACTGTCCCTCTGACAGTGCGACACAGACTCCGTTCAGTCCCTCCGACCGTGCGGATCCACCTCAGTACTGTCCCTCTGACAGTGTGACACTCCCTCAGTATTTTCTCTCTTATGGTGCGACACTCCCTCAGTACTGTCCCTCTGATAGTATGACACTCTCTTAGTACTCTCTCAGTGACTCCTCCACTTTACTGTCCCTCTGACAGTGTGACACTCCCTCAGTACTGTCCCTCTGATAGTCTGACACTCCGTCAGTTATATCCCTCTGACAGTTTGACACTCCCTCAGTATTGTCTCGCTTATGGTGTAACACTGCCTCAGTACTATCCCTCTGACAGTGTGACACACCCTCAGTATTGTCCCTCTGATAGTGTGACACACCCTCAGTACTGTCCCTCTGATAGTATGACACTCCCGCACTACTGTCCCTCTGACAGTGTGACATTCCCGCAGTACTGTACCCTGACAGTGTGACACTCCCTCAGTATTATCCCTCTGACAGTCTGACTCTCCCTCAGTATTGCCCCTCTGACTCTCAGAGATTCGCTCACTGCTGTCCCTCTCACAGAGTGACACTTTCACAGTACCATCCACTGACAGAGTGATACTTCTGCCCATCTGCCCCATTTTATACAAAACTGCTTAAGTTTTATTTGCAGCACTTCCTCAGTACTATGCCTCTGACAGTGCGACACACCGTCCACTCTGTCTCTCTGACGGTGCGGCACTACCTCAGTACTGTCCCTCTAATAGTGTAAATCTCCCTCAGTACTGTCACACTGAGAGTATGACACTCCCTCGGTACTGTCCCTCTGACAGTGAGACACAGCCTCCGTTCAGTCCCTCCGTCCGTGCGGCTCTACCTCAGTACTGTCCCTCCGATAGCATGAATCTCCCTCAGTACTGTCCCTCAGACAGTGTGTCCCTCCCTCAGTACTGTCCCTCTGACAGTCTGACACTCCCTCAGTTATATCCCTCCGACAGTGTGTCACTCGCTCAGTATTGTCCCTCTGACAGTGTGACCCTCCTTCGGAACTGTCCCTCTGACAGTCTGACACTCCCCCAGTTGTATCCCTGTGACAGTGTGACACTCCCTCAGTACTGTCCCTCTGACAGTGTGACACTCCCTCAGTACTGTCCCTCTGACACTGTGACACTCCCTCAGTAATATCCCTCTGATAGGGTGACACACCCTCAGTATAGCCCCACTGACAGTATGACACTCCCTCAGTACTGTCCCTCTGACTGTATGACACTCCCTCAGTACTGTCCCTCTGACAGTGTGACACTCCCTCAGTACTGTCCCTCTGACAGTGTGACACTCCCTCAGTACTGTCCCTCTGACAGTCTGACACTCCCTCAGTTATATCCCTCCGACAGTGTGTCACTCGCTCAGTATTGTCCCTCTGACAGTGTGACACTCCTTCGGTACTGTCCCTCTGACAGTGTGACACTCCCTCACTACTGTCCCTCTGACAGTGTGACGCTCCCTCGGTACTGTCCCTCTGACAGTGCGACACAGCCTCCGTTCAGTCCCTCCGACCGTGCGGCTCTACCTCAGTACTGACCCTCCGATAGCATGAATCTCCCTCAGTACTGTCCCTCAGTCAGTGTGTCCCTCCCTCAGTACTGCCCCTCAGACAGTGTGACACTCCCTCAGTGCTGTCCCTCTGACAGTGTGACACTCCCTCAGTACTGTCCCTCTGACAGTCTGACACTCCCTCAGTTGTATCCCTGTGTCAGTGTGACACTCCCTCAGTACTGTCCCTCTGACAGTGTGACACTCCCTCAGTACTGTCCCTCTGACAGTGTGATTCTCCCTCAGTATTCCCCTCTGACAGTGTGACACTCCCTCAGTACTGTACCTCTGATAGTCTGACACTCCGTCAGTTATATCCCTCTGACAGTGTGACACTCCCTCAGTATTGTCTCGCTTATGGTGTGACACTGCCTCAGTACTATCCCTCTGACAGTGTGACACTCCCTCAGTATTGTCCCTCTGATAGTGTGACACACCCTCAGTACTGTCCCTCTGATAGTATGACACTCCCGCACTACTGTCCCTCTGACAGTGTGACACTCCCGCAGTACTGTACCCTGACAGTGTGACACTCCCTCAGTACTATCCCTCTGACAGTCTGACTCTCCCTCAGTATTGCCCCTCTGACTCTCAGAGATTCGATCACTGTTGTCCCTCTCACAGAGTGACACTTTCACAGTACCATCCACTGACAGAGTGATACTTCTGCCCTTCTGCCCCATTTTATACAAAACTGCGTAAGTTTTATTTGCAGCACTTCCTCAGTACTATGCCTCTGACAGTGCGACACACCGTCCACTCTGTCTCTCTGACGGTGCGGCACTACCTCAGTACTGTCCCTCTAATAGTGTAAATCTCCCTCAGTACTGTCACACTGAGAGTATGACACTCCCTCGGTACTGTCCCTCTGACAGTGCGACACAGCCTCCGTTCAGTCCCTCCGTCCGTGCGGCTCTACCTCAGTACTGTCCCTCCGATAGCATGAATCTCCCTCAGTACTGTCCCTCAGGCAGTGCGTCCCTCCCTCAGTACTGTCCCTCAGACAGTGTGACACTCCCTCAGTACTGTCCCTCTGACAGTCTGACACTCCCTCAGTTATATCCCTCCGACAGTGTGTCACTCGCTCAGTATTGTCCCTCTGACAGTGTGACACTCCTTCGGTACTGTCCCTCTGACAGTGTGACACTCCCTCAGTACTGTCCCTCTGACAGTGTGACGCTCCCTCGGTACTGTCCCTTTGACAGTGCGACACAGCCTCCGTTCAGTCCCTCCGACCGTGCGGCTCTACCTCAGTACTGACCCTCCGATAGCATGAATCTCCCTCAGTACTGTCCCTCAGACAGTGTGTCCCTCCCTCAGTACTGCCCCTCAGACAGTGTGACACTCCCTCAGTACTGTCCCTCTGACAGTGTGACACTCCCTCAGTACTGTCCCTCTGACAGTCTGACACTCCCTCAGTTGTATCCCTGTGTCAGTGTGACACTCCCTCAGTACTGTCCCTCTGACAGTGTGACACTCCCTCAGTACTGTCCCTCTGACAGTGTGATTCTCCCTCAGTATTCCCCTCTGACAGTGTGACTCTCCCTCAGTACTGTCCCTCTGACACTGTGACATTCCCTCAGTAATATCCCTCTGATAGAGTGACACACCCTCAGTATAGTCCCTCTGACAGTATGACACTCACTCAGTACTGTCCCTCTAATAGTGTAAATCTCCCTCAGTACTGTCCCACTGACAGTGTGACACTCCCTCAGTACTGTCCCTCTGATAGTCTGACACTCCCTCAGTTATATCCCTCCGACTGTGTGTCACTCGCTCAGTATTGTCCCTCTGACAGTGTGACACTCCTTCGGTACTGTCCCTCTGACAGTGTGACACTCCCTCAGTACTGTCCCTCTGACAGTGTGACACTCCCTCAGTACTGTACCTCTGATAGTCTGACACTCCGTCAGTTATATCCCTCTGACAGTGTGACACTCCCTCATTGTCTCGCTTATGGTGTGACACTGCCTCAGTACTATCCCTCTGACAGTGTGACACTCCCTCAGTATTGTCCCTCTGATAGTGTGACACACCCTCAGTACTGTCCCTCTGATAGTATGACACTCCCGCACTACTGTCCCTCTGACAGTGTGACACTCCCGCAGTACTGTACCTTGACAGTGTGACACTCCCTCAGTACTATCCCTCTGACAGTCTGACTCTCCCTCAGTATTGCCCCTCTGACTCTCAGAGATTCGATCACTGTTGTCCCTCTCACAGAGTGACACTTTCACAGTACCATCCACTGACAGAGTGATACTTCTGCCCTTCTGCCCCATTTTATACAAAACTGCGTAAGTTTTATTTGCAGCACTTCCTCAGTACTATGCCTCTGACAGTGCGACACACCGTCCACTCTGTCTCTCTGACGGTGCGGCACTACCTCAGTACTGTCCCTCTAATAGTGTAAATCTCCCTCAGTACTATCACACTGAGAGTATGACACTCCCTCGGTACTGTCCCTCTGACAGTGCGACACAGCCTCCGTTCAGTCCCTCCGTCCGTGCGGCTCTACCTCAGTACTGTCCCTCCGATAGCATGAATCTCCCTCAGTACTGTCCCTCAGGCAGTGCGTCCCTCCCTCAGTACTGTCCCTCAGACAGTGTGACACTCCCTCAGTACTGTCCCTCTGACAGTCTGACACTCCCTCAGTTATATCCCTCCGACAGTGTGTCACTCGCTCAGTATTGTCCCTCTGACAGTGTGACACTCCTTCGGTACTGTCCCTCTGACAGTGTGACACTCCCTCAGTACTGTCCGTCTGACAGTGTGACGCTCCCTCGGTACTGTCCCTTTGACAGTGCGACACAGCCTCCGTTCAGTCCCTCCGACCGTGCGGCTCTACCTCAGTACTGACCCTCCGATAGCATGAATCTCCCTCAGTACTGTCCCTCAGACAGTGTGTCCCTCCCTCAGTACTGCCCCTCAGACAGTGTGACACTCCCTCAGTACTGTCCCTCTGACAGTGTGACACTCCCTCAGTACTGTCCCACTGACAGTCTGACACTCCCTCAGTTTTATCCCTGTGACAGTGTGACACTCCCTCAGTACTGTCCCTCTGACAGTGTGACACTCCCTCAGTACTGTCCCTCTGACAGTGTGATTCTCCCTCAGTATTCCCCTCTGACAGTGTGACTCTCCCTCAGTACTGTCCCTCTGACACTGTGACATTCCCTCAGTAATATCCCTCTGATAGAGTGACACACCCTCAGTATAGTCCCTCTGACAGTATGACACTCACTCAGTACTGTCCCTCTAATAGTGTAAATCTCCCTCAGTACTGTCCCACTGACAGTGTGACACTCCCTCAGTACTGTCCCTCTGATAGTCTGACACTCCCTCAGTTATATCCCTCCGACTGTGTGTCACTCGCTCAGTATTGTCCCTCTGACAGTGTGACACTCCTTCGGTACTGTCCCTCTGACAGTGTGACACTCCCTCAGTACTGTCCCTCTGACAGTGTGACACTCCCTCAGTATTTTCTCTCTTATGGTGCGACACTCCCTCAGTACTGTCCCTCTGATAGTATGACACTCCCTTAGTACTGTCCCTCTGATAGTACGACACTCCCTCAGTACTATTCCTCTTACAGTCTGACACTCTCTTAGTACTGTCTCAGTGACTCCTCCTCTTTACTGTCCCTCTGACAGTGTGACTCTCCCTCAGTAGTGTCCCTCTGACACTGTGACATTCCCTCAGTAATATCGCTCTGATAGAGTGACACTCCCTCAGTACTGTCCCTCAGACAGTGCGTCCCTCCCTCAGTACTGTCCCTCAGACAGTGTGACACTCCCTCAGTACTGTCCCTCTGACAGTCTGACACTCCCTCAGTTATATCCCTCCGACAGTGTGTCACTCGCTCAGTATTGTCCCTCTGACAGTGTGACACTCCTTCGGTACTGTCCCTCTGACAGTGTGACACTCCCTCAGTACTGTCCCTCTGACAGTGTGACGCTCCCTCGGTACTGTCCCTTTGACAGTGCGACACAGTCTCCGTTCAGTCCCTCCGACCGTGCGGCTCTACCTCAGTACTGACCCTCCGATAGCATGAATCTCCCTCAGTACTGTCCCTCAGACAGTGTGTCCCTCCCTCAGTACTGCCCCTCAGACAGTGTGACACTCCCTCAGTACTGTCCCTCTGACAGTGTGACACTCCCTCAGTACTGTCCCTCTGACAGTCTGACACTCCCTCAGTTGTATCCCTGTGACAGTGTGACACTCCCTCAGTACTGTCCCTCTGACAGTGTGACACTCCCTCAGTACTGTCCCTCTGACAGTGTGATTCTCCCTCAGTATTCCCCTCTGACAGTGTGACTCTCCCTCAGTACTGACCCTCTGACACTGTGACATTCCCTCAGTAATATCCCTCTGATAGAGTGACACACCCTCAGTATAGTCCCTCTGACAGTATGACACTCACTCAGTACTGTCCCTCTAATAGTGTAAATCTCCCTCAGTACTGTCCCACTGACAGTGTGACACTCCCTCAGTACTGTCCCTCTGATAGTCTGACACTCCCTCAGTTATATCCCTCCGACTGTGTGTCACTCGCTCAGTATTGTCCCTCTGACAGTGTGACACTCCTTCGGTACTGTCCCTCTGACAGTGTGACACTCCCTCAGTACTGTCCCTCTGACAGTGTGACACTCCCTCAGTACTGTACCTCTGATAGTCTGACACTCCGTCAGTTATATCCCTCTGACAGTGTGACACTCCCTCAGTATTGTCTCGCTTATGGTGTGACACTGCCTCAGTACTATCCCTCTGACAGTGTGACACTCCCTCAGTAATATCGCTCTGATAGAGTGACACTCCCTCAGTACTGTCCCTCAGACAGTGCGTCCCTCCCTCAGTACTGTCCCTCAGACAGTGTGACACTCCCTCAGTACTGTCCCACTGACAGTCTGACACTCCCTCAGTTATATCCCTCCGACAGTGTGTCACTCGCTCAGTATTGTCCCTCTGACAGTGTGACACTCCTTCGGTACTGTCCCTCTGACAGTGTGACACTCCCTCAGTACTGTCCCTCTGACAGTGTGACGCTCCCTCGGTACTGTCCCTTTGACAGTGCGACACAGTCTCCGTTCAGTCCCTCCGACCGTGCGGCTCTACCTCAGTACTGACCCTCCGATAGCATGAATCTCCCTCAGTACTGTCCCTCAGACAGTGTGTCCCTCCCTCAGTACTGCCCCTCAGACAGTGTGACACTCCCTCAGTACTGTCCCTCTGACAGTGTGACACTCCCTCAGTACTGTCCCTCTGACAGTGTGATTCTCCCTCAGTATTCCCCTCTGACAGTGTGACTCTCCCTCAGTACTGTCCCTCTGACACTGTGACATTCCCTCAGTAATATCCCTCTGATAGAGTGACACACCCTCAGTATAGTCCCTCTGACAGTATGACACTCACTCAGTACTGTCCCTCTAATAGTGTAAATCTCCCTCAGTACTGTCCCACTGACAGTGTGACACTCCCTCAGTACTGTCCCTGATAGTCTGACACTCCCTCAGTTATATCCCTCCGACTGTGTGTCACTCGCTCAGTATTGTCCCTCTGACAGTGTGACACTCCTTCGGTACTGTCCCTCTGACAGTGTGACACTCCCTCAGTACTGTCCCTCTGACAGTGTGACACTCCCTCAGTACTGTACCTCTGATAGTCTGACACTCCGTCAGTTATATCCCTCTGACAGTGTGACACTCCCTCAGTATTGTCTCGCTTATGGTGTGACACTGCCTCAGTACTATCCCTCTGACAGTGTGACACTCCCTCAGTATTGTCCCTCTGATAGTGTGACACACCCTCAGTACTGTCCCTCTGATAGTATGACACTCCCGCACTACTGTCCCTCTGACAGTGTGACACTCCCGCAGTACTGTACCCTGACAGTGTGACACTCCCTCAGTACTATCCCTCTGACAGTCTGACTCTCCCTCAGTATTGCACCTCTGACTCTCAGAGATTCGATCACTGTTGTCCCTCTCACAGAGTGACACTTTCACAGTACCATCCACTGACAGAGTGATACTTCTGCCCTTCTGCCCCATTTTATACAAAACTGCGTAAGTTTTATTTGCAGCACTTCCTCAGTACTATGCCTCTGACAGTGCGACACACCGTCCACTCTGTCTCTCTGACGGTGCGGCACTACCTCAGTACTGTCCCTCTAATAGTGTAAATCTCCCTCAGTACTATCACACTGAGAGTATGACACTCCCTCGGTACTGTCCCTCTGACAGTGCGACACAGCCTCCGTTCAGTCCCTCCGTCCGTGCGGCTCTACCTCAGTACTGTCCCTCCGATAGCATGAATCTCCCTCAGTACTGTCCCTCAGGCAGTGCGTCCCTCCCTCAGTACTGTCCCTCAGACAGTGTGACACTCCCTCAGTACTGTCCCTCTGACAGTCTGACACTCCCTCAGTTATATCCCTCCGACAGTGTGTCACTCGCTCAGTATTGTCCCTCTGACAGTGTGACACTCCTTCGGTACTGTCCCTCTGACAGTGTGACACTCCCTCAGTACTGTCCGTCTGACAGTGTGACGCTCCCTCGGTACTGTCCCTTTGACAGTGCGACGCAGCCTCCGTTCAGTCCCTCCGACCGTGCGGCTCTACCTCGGTACTGTCCCTCCGATAGCATGAATCTCCCTCAGTACTGTCCCTCAGACAGTGAGTCCCTCCCTCAGTACTGTCCCTCTGACAGTGTGACGCTCCCTCGTTACTGTCCCTCTTATGGTGTGACTCTCCCTCAGTACAGTCCCCCTGTCAATTTGGCACTTCCTCAATTCTGTCCCTCTGACAGTGAGACAATCCTTCAGTAATGTCCCTCTGACAGTGTGACACTCCCTCAGTATTGTCCCTCTGACAGTGTGACACACCCTCAGTACTGTCCCTCTGTGAGACACCCTCAGTCCGTTCCCTCTGACAGTGAGACACTCCCTCAGTACTATCCCTCTGACAGTGTGACACTCCCTCAGTAATGTCCCTCTGACATTGTTACACACCGTTAGTACTGTCTCTCTAACAGCGTGACACTTCATCAGTATTGTCCCTCTAACAGTGTGTCACACCCTCAGTACTGTCCCTCTGACAGTGTGACACTACCTCAGTAAGGTCCCTCTGACAGTGTGACACTTCCTCAGTGCTATCCCTCTGACAGTGTGACACTCCCTCAGTATTGTCCCTCTGACAGTGTGACACTCCCTCAGTACTGTCCCTCTGTGACACTGTCTCAGTCCGGTCCCTCTGACAGTGTGACACTCCCTCGGTACTATCCCTCTGACAGTGTGACACTCCCTCGGTACTATCCCTCTGACAGTGTGACACTCCCTCAGTACTGTCCCTCTGAAAGTGTGATACTCCCTCAGTATTGTCCCTCTGACAGTGTGACACCCTCAGTACTGTCCCTCTGTGACACTCCCTCAGCATTGTCCCTCTGACAGTGTGACACTCCCTCAGTACTGTCCCTCTGACAGTGTGCCACTCCTTCAGTACTGTCCCTCTGACAATGTGTCGCTCGCTCTATAGTGCCCCTCTGACAGTCAGAGACTCGCTCACTTCTGTCCCTCTCACAGAGTGACAATTTCTCTGTACCTTCCCCTGAAAGTGTGACACTTCTGCGGTTCTGCCCCATTTTAAACAAAACTAGAGAAGTCTTATTTATGGCACTTCCTCAGCACTGTCCCTCTGACAGTGCGACGCAGCCTCCGTTCTGTCCCTCCGACCGTGCGGCTCTACCTCAGTACTGTCCCTCTGACAGTGTGACACTCCCTCAGTACTGTCCCTCTGACAGTGTGACACTCCCTCAGTTCGGTCCCTCTGACAGTGTGACACTCCCTCAGTTATATCCCTCTCACAGTGTGACACTCGCTCAGTATTGTCGCTCTGACAGTGTGACACTCCCTCAGTACTGTCCCTCTGACAGTGTGACACTCCCTCAGTATTGTCCCTCTGACAGTGTGACACCCTCAGTACTGTCCCTCTGACAGTGTGACACTCCCTCAGTTCGGTCCCTCTGACAGTGTGACACTCCCTCAGTTATATCCCTCTCACAGTGTGACACTCGCTCAGTATTGTCGCTCTGACAGTGTGACACTCCCTCAGTACTGTCCCTCTCACAGTGTGACACTCGCTCAGTATTGTCGCTCTGACAGTGTGACACTCCCTCAGTACTGTCCCTCTGACAGTGTGACACTCCCTCAGTACTGTCCCTCTGTGACACTGTCTCAGTCCGGTCCCTCTAACAGTGTGACACTCCCTCGGTACTATCCCTCTGACAGTGTGACACTCCCTCAGTATTGTCCCTCTGACAGTGTGACACCCTCAGTACTGTCCCTCTGTGACACTCCCTCAGCATTCTCCCTATGACAGTGTGACACTCCCTCAGTACTGTTCCTCTGACAGTTTGGCACTTCCTCAATTCTGTCCCTCTGACAGTGTGACACTCCCTCAGTACTGTCCCTCTGACAGTGTGCCACTCCTTCAGTACTGTCCCTCTAACAATGTGTCGCTCGCTCTATAGTGCCCCTCTGACAGTCAGAGACTCGCTCACTTCTGTCCCTCTCACAGAGTGACTATTTCTCTGTACCTTCCCCTGAAAGTGTGACACTTCTGCGGTTCTGCCCCATTTTAAACAAAACTAGAGAAGTCTTATTTATGGCACTTCCTCAGCACTGTCCCTCTGACAGTGCGACGCAGCCTCCGTTCTGTCCCTCCGACCGTGCGGCTCTACCTCAGTACTGTCCCTCTGACAGTGTGACACTCCCTCAGTACTGTCCCTCTGACAGTGTGACACTCCCTCAGTATTGTCCCTCTGACAGTGTGACACCCTCAGTACTGTCCCTCTGACAGTGTGACACTCCCTCAGTATTGTCGCTCTGACAGTGTGACACTCCCTCAGTACTGTCCCTCTCACAGTGTGACACTCGCTCAGTATTGTCGCTCTGACAGTGTGACACTCCCTCAGTACTGTCCCTCTGACAGTGTGACACTCCCTCAGTACTGTCCCTCTGTGACACTGTCTCAGTCCGGTCCCTCTGACAGTGTGACACTCCCTCGGTACTATCCCTCTGACAGTGTGACACTCCCTCAGTATTGTCCCTCTGACAGTGTGACACCCTCAGTACTGTCCCTCTGTGACACTCCCTCAGCATTCTCCCTATGACAGTGTGACACACCCTCAGTACTGTTCCTCTGACAGTTTGGCACTTCCTCAATTCTGTCCCTCTGACAGTGTGACACTCCCTCAGTACTGTCCCTCTGAAAGTGTGATACTCCCTCAGTATTGTCCCTCTGACAGTGTGACACCCTCAGTACTGTCCCACTGTGACACTCCCTCAGCATTCTCCCTCTGACAGTGTGACACTCCCTCTGTACTGTCCCTCTGACAGTGTGCCACTCCTTCAGTACTGTCCCTCTGACAATGTGTCGCTCGCTCTATAGTGCCCCTCTGACAGTCAGAGACTCGCTCACTTCTGTCCCTCTCACAGAGTGACAATTTCTCTGTACCTTCCCCTGAAAGTGTGACACTTCTGCGGTTCTGCCCCATTTTAAACAAAACTAGAGAAGTCTTATTTATGGCACTTCCTCAGCACTGTCCCTCTGACAGTGCGACGCAGCCTCCGTTCTGTCCCTCCGACCGTGCGGCTCTACCTCAGTACTGTCCCTCTGACAGTGTGACACTCCCTCAGTACTGTCCCTCTGACAGTGTGACACTCCCTCAGTTCGGTCCCTCTGACAGTGTGACACTCCCTCAGTTATATCCCTCTCACAGTGTGACACTCGCTCAGTATTGTCGCTCTGACAGTGTGACACTCCCTCAGTACTGTCCCTCTGACAGTGTGACACTCCCTCAGTATTGTCCCTCTGACAGTGTGACACCCTCAGTACTGTCCCTCTGACAGTGTGACACTCCCTCAGTTCGGTCCCTCTGACAGTGTGACACTCCCTCAGTTATATCCCTCTCACAGTGTGACACTCGCTCAGTATTGTCGCTCTGACAGTGTGACACTCCCTCAGTACTGTCCCTCTGACAGTGTGACACTCCCTCAGTATTGTCCCTCTGACAGTGTGACACCCTCAGTACTGTCCCTCTGTGACACTCCCTCAGCATTCTCCCTATGACAGTGTGACACTCCCTCAGTACTGTTCCTCTGACAGTTTGGCACTTCCTCAATTCTGTCCCTCTGACAGTGTGACACTCCCTCAGTACTGTCCCTCTGACAGTGTGCCACTCCTTCAGTACTGTCCCTCTGACAATGTGTCGCTCGCTCTATAGTGCCCCTCTGACAGTCAGAGACTCGCTCACTTCTGTCCCTCTCACAGAGTGACTATTTCTCTGTACCTTCCCCTGAAAGTGTGACACTTCTGCGGTTCTGCCCCATTTTAAACAAAACTAGAGAAGTCTTATTTATGGCACTTCCTCAGCACTGTCCCTCTGACAGTGCGACGCAGCCTCCGTTCTGTCCCTCCGACCGTGCGGCTCTACCTCAGTACTGTCCCTCTGACAGTGTGACACTCCCTCAGTACTGTCCCTCTGACAGTGTGACACTCCCTCAGTATTGTCCCTCTGACAGTGTGACACCCTCAGTACTGTCCCTCTGACAGTGTGACACTCCCTCAGTTCGGTCCCTCTGACAGTGTGACACTCCCTCAGTTATATCCCTCTCACAGTGTGACACTCGCTCAGTATTGTCGCTCTGACAGTGTGACACTCCCTCAGTACTGTCCCTCTCACAGTGTGACACTCGCTCAGTATTGTCGCTCTGACAGTGTGACACTCCCTCAGTACTGTCCCTCTGACAGTGTGACACTCCCTCAGTACTGTCCCTCTGTGACACTGTCTCAGTCCGGTCCCTCTGACAGTGTGACACTCCCTCGGTACTATCCCTCTGACAGTGTGACACTCCCTCAGTATTGTCCCTCTGACAGTGTGACACCCTCAGTACTGTCCCTCTGTGACACTCCCTCAGCATTCTCCCTATGACAGTGTGACACACCCTCAGTACTGTTCCTCTGACAGTTTGGCACTTCCTCAATTCTGTCCCTCTGACAGTGTGACACTCCCTCAGTACTGTCCCTCTGAAAGTGTGATACTCCCTCAGTATTGTCCCTCTGACAGTGTGCCACCCTCAGTACTGTCCCACTGTGACACTCCCTCAGCATTGTCCCTCTGACAGTGTGACACTCCCTCTGTACTGTCCCTCTGACAGTGTGCCACTCCTTCAGTACTGTCCCTCTGACAATGTGTCGCTCGCTCTATAGTGCCCCTCTGACAGTCAGAGACTCGCTCACTTCTGTCCCTCTCACAGAGTGACAATTTCTCTGTACCTTCCCCTGAAAGTGTGACACTTCTGCGGTTCTGCCCCATTTTAAACAAAACTAGAGAAGTCTTATTTATGGCACTTCCTCAGCACTGTCCCTCTGACAGTGCGACGCAGCCTCCGTTCTGTCCCTCCGACCGTGCGGCTCTACCTCAGTACTGTCCCTCTGACAGTGTGACACTCCCTCAGTACTGTCCCTCTGACAGTGTGACACTCCCTCAGTTCGGTCCCTCTGACAGTGTGACACTCCCTCAGTTATATCCCTCTCACAGTGTGACACTCGCTCAGTATTGTCGCTCTGACAGTGTGACACTCCCTCAGTACTGTCCCTCTGACAGTGTGACACTCCCTCAGTATTGTCCCTCTGACAGTGTCAAACCCTCAGTACTGTCCCTCTGTGAGACTCCCTCAGCACTGTCCCTCTGACAGTGTGACACTCCCTCAGTACTGTCCATCTGACAGTTTGGCACTTCCACAATTCTGTCCCTCTGACAGTGTGACACTCCCTCAGTACTGTCCCTCTGACAGTGTGACACTCCCTCAGTATTGTCCCTCTGACAGTTTGACACCCTCAGTACTGTCCCTCTGTGACACTCCCTCAGCACTCTCCCTCTGACAGTGTGACACTCCCTCAGTACTGTCCCTCTGACAGTTTGGCACTTCCTCAGTTCTGTCCCTCTGACAGTCTGACACTCCCTCAGTTATATCCTTCCGACAGTGTGACGCTCCCTCGGTACTGTCCCTCTGACTGTGCGACGCAGCCTCCGTTCAGTCCCTCCGACCGTGCGGCTCTACCTCGGTACTGTCCCTCCGATAGCATGAATCTCCCTCAGTACTGTCCCTCAGACAGTGTGTCCCTCCCTCAGTACTGTCCCTCTGACAGTCTGACACTCCCTCAGTTATATCCCTCTGTCAGTGTGACACTCGCTCAGTATTGTCCCTCTGACAGTGTGACTTTCCCTCAGTACTGTCCCTCTGACAGTGTGACACTCCCTCAGTATTGTCCCTCTGACAGTGTGACACCATCAGGACTGTCCCTCTGACAGTGTGACACTCCCTCAGTTCGGTCCCTCTGACAGTGTGACACTCCCTCAGTTATATCCCTCTCACAGTGTGACACTCGCTCAGTATTGTCGCTCTGACAGTGTGACACTCCCTCAGTACTGTCCCTCTGACAGTGTGACACTCCCTCAGTACTGTCCCTCTGTGACACTGTCTCAGTCCGGTCCCTCTGACAGTGTGACACTCCCTCGGTACTATCCCTCTGACAGTGTGACACTCCCTCAGTATTGTCCCTCTGACAGTGTGACACCCTCAGTACTGTCCCTCTGTGACACTCCCTCAGCATTCTCCCTATGACAGTGTGACACTCCCTCAGTACTGTTCCTCTGACAGTTTGGCACTTCCTCAATTCTGTCCCTCTGACAGTGTGACACTCCCTCAGTACTGTCCCTCTGAAAGTGTGATACTCCCTCAGTATTGTCCCTCTGACAGTGTGACACCCTCAGTACTGTCCCTCTGTGACACTCCCTCAGCATTGTCCCTCTGACAGTGTGACACTCCCTCAGTACTGTCCCTCTGACAGTGTGCCACTCCTTCAGTACTGTCCCTCTGACAATGTGTCGCTCGCTCTATAGTGCCCCTCTGACAGTCAGAGACTCGCTCACTTCTGTCCCTCTCACAGAGTGACAATTTCTCTGTACCTTCCCCTGAAAGTGTGACACTTCTGCGGTTCTGCCCCATTTTAAACAAAACTAGAGAAGTCTTATTTATGGCACTTCCTCAGCACTGTCCCTCTGACAGTGCGACGCAGCCTCCGTTCTGTCCCTCCGACCGTGCGGCTCTACCTCAGTACTGTCCCTCTGACAGTGTGACACTCCCTCAGTACTGTCCCTCTGACAGTGTGACACTCCCTCAGTTCGGTCCCTCTGACAGTGTGACACTCCCTCAGTTATATCCCTCTCACAGTGTGACACTCGCTCAGTATTGTCGCTCTGACAGTGTGACACTCCCTCAGTACTGTCCCTCTGACAGTGTGACACTCCCTCAGTATTGTCCCTCTGACAGTGTGACACCCTCAGTACTGTCCCTCTGACAGTGTGACACTCCCTCAGTTCGGTCCCTCTGACAGTGTGACACTCCCTCAGTTATATCCCTCTCACAGTGTGACACTCGCTCAGTATTGTCGGGCTGACAGTGTGACACTCGCTCAGTATTGTCGGGCTGACAGTGTGACACTCCCTCAGTACTGTCCCTCTCACAGTGTGACACTCGCTCAGTATTGTCGCTCTGACAGTGTGACACTCCCTCAGTACTGTCCCTCTGACAGTGTGACACTCCCTCAGTTCGGTCCCTCTGACAGTGTGACACTCCCTCAGTTATATCCCTCTCACAGTGTGACACTCGCTCAGTATTGTCGCTCTGACAGTGTGACACTCCCTCAGTACTGTCCCTCTGACAGTGTGACACTCCCTCAGTATTGTCCCTCTGACAGTGTGAAACCCTCAGTACTGTCCCTCTGTGACACTCCCTCAGCACTGTCCCTCTGACAGTGTGACACTCCCTCAGTACTGTCCCTCTGACAGTTTGGCACTTCCACAATTCTGTCCCTCTGACAGTGTGACACTCCCTCAGTACTGTCCCTCTGACAGTGTGACACTCCCTCAGTATTGTCCCTCTGACAGTGTGACACCCTCAGTACTGTCCCTCTGTGACACTCCCTCAGCACTCTCCCTCTGACAGTGTGACACTCCCTCAGTACTGTCCCTCTGACAGTTTGGCACTTCCTCAGTTCTGTCCCTCTGACAGTCTGACACTCCCTCAGTTATATCCTTCCGACAGTGTGACGCTCCCTCGGTACTGTCCCTCTGACAGTGCGACGCAGCCTCCGTTCAGTCCCTCCGACCGTGCGGCTCTACCTCGGTACTGTCCCTCCGATAGCATGAATCTCCCTCAGTACTGTCCCTCAGACAGTGTGTCCCTCCCTCAGTACTGTCCCTCTGACAGTCTGACACTCCCTCAGTTATATCCCTCTGTCAGTGTGACAATCGCTCAGTATTGTCCCTCTGATAGTATGACACTCCCTCAGTACTGTTGCTCTGATAGCATGACACTTCCTCAGTACTGTCCCTCTGTCAGTGCGACACTCCCTCAGTTATATCCCTCTGACAGTGTGACACTCGCTCAGTATTGTCCCTCTGACAGCGTGACACTCCCTCGGTACTGTCCCTCTGACAGTGTGACACTCCCTCAGTACTGTCCCTCTCACAGTGTGACACTCGCTCAGTATTGTCGCTCTGACAGTGTAACACTCCCTCAGTACTGTCCCTCTGACAGTGTGACACTCCCTCAGTACTGTCCCTCTGTGACACTGTCTCAGTCCGGTCCCTCTGACAGTGTGACACTCCCTCGGTACTATCCCTCTGACAGTGTGACACTCCCTCAGTATTGTCCCTCTGACAGTGTGACACCCTCAGTACTGTCCCTCTGACAGTGTGACACTCCCTCAGTTCGGTCCCTCTGACAGTGTGACACTCCCTCAGTTATATCCCTCTCACAGTGTGACACTCGCTCAGTATTGTCGCTCTGACAGTGTGACACTCCCTCAGTACTGTCCCTCTCACAGTGTGACACTCCCTCAGTACTGTCCCTCTGTGACACTGTCTCAGTCCGGTCCCTCTAACAGTGTGACACTCCCTCGGTACTATCCCTCTGACAGTGTGACACTCCCTCAGTATTGTCCCTCTGACAGTGTGACACCCTCAGTACTGTCCCTCTGTGACACTCCCTCAGCATTCTCCCTATGACAGTGTGACACTCCCTCAGTACTGTTCCTCTGACAGTTTGGCACTTCCTCAATTCTGTCCCTCTGACAGTGTGACACTCCCTCAGTACTGTCCCTCTGACAGTGTGCCACTCCTTCAGTACTGTCCCTCTAACAATGTGTCGCTCGCTCTATAGTGCCCCTCTGACAGTCAGAGACTCGCTCACTTCTGTCCCTCTCACAGAGTGACTATTTCTCTGTACCTTCCCCTGAAAGTGTGACACTTCTGCGGTTCTGCCCCATTTTAAACAAAACTAGAGAAGTCTTATTTATGGCACTTCCTCAGCACTGTCCCTCTGACAGTGCGACGCAGCCTCCGTTCTGTCCCTCCGACCGTGCGGCTCTACCTCAGTACTGTCCCTCTGACAGTGTGACACTCCCTCAGTACTGTCCCTCTGACAGTGTGACACTCCCACAGTATTGTCCCTCTGACAGTGTGACACCCTCAGTACTGTCCCTCTGACAGTGTGACACTCCCTCAGTATTGTCGCTCTGACAGTGTGACACTCCCTCAGTACTGTCCCTCTCACAGTGTGACACTCGCTCAGTATTGTCGCTCTGACAGTGTGACACTCCCTCAGTACTGTCCCTCTGACAGTGTGACACTCCCTCAGTACTGTCCCTCTGTGACACTGTCTCAGTCCGGTCCCTCTGACAGTGTGACACTCCCTCGGTACTATCCCTCTGACAGTGTGACACTCCCTCAGTATTGTCCCTCTGACAGTGTGACACCCTCAGTACTGTCCCTCTGTGACACTCCCTCAGCATTCTCCCTATGACAGTGTGACACACCCTCAGTACTGTTCCTCTGACAGTTTGGCACTTCCTCAATTCTGTCCCTCTGACAGTGTGACACTCCCTCAGTACTGTCCCTCTGAAAGTGTGATACTCCCTCAGTATTGTCCCTCTGACAGTGTGACACCCTCAGTACTGTCCCACTGTGACACTCCCTCAGCATTCTCCCTCTGACAGTGTGACACTCCCTCTGTACTGTCCCTCTGACAGTGTGCCACTCCTTCAGTACTGTCCCTCTGACAATGTGTCGCTCGCTCTATAGTGCCCCTCTGACAGTCAGAGACTCGCTCACTTCTGTCCCTCTCACAGAGTGACAATTTCTCTGTACCTTCCCCTGAAAGTGTGACACTTCTGCGGTTCTGCCCCATTTTAAACAAAACTAGAGAAGTCTTATTTATGGCACTTCCTCAGCACTGTCCCTCTGACAGTGCGACGCAGCCTCCGTTCTGTCCCTCCGACCGTGCGGCTCTACCTCAGTACTGTCCCTCTGACAGTGTGACACTCCCTCAGTACTGTCCCTCTGACAGTGTGACACTCCCTCAGTTCGGTCCCTCTGACAGTGTGACACTCCCTCAGTTATATCCCTCTCACAGTGTGACACTCGCTCAGTATTGTCGCTCTGACAGTGTGACACTCCCTCAGTACTGTCCCTCTGACAGTGTGACACTCCCTCAGTATTGTCCCTCTGACAGTGTGACACCCTCAGTACTGTCCCTCTGACAGTGTGACACTCCCTCAGTTCGGTCCCTCTGACAGTGTGACACTCCCTCAGTTATATCCCTCTCACAGTGTGACACTCGCTCAGTATTGTCGCTCTGACAGTGTGACACTCCCTCAGTACTGTCCCTCTGACAGTGTGACACTCCCTCAGTATTGTCCCTCTGACAGTGTGACACCCTCAGTACTGTCCCTCTGTGACACTCCCTCAGCATTCTCCCTATGACAGTGTGACACTCCCTCAGTACTGTTCCTCTGACAGTTTGGCACTTCCTCAATTCTGTCCCTCTGACAGTGTGACACTCCCTCAGTACTGTCCCTCTGACAGTGTGCCACTCCTTCAGTACTGTCCCTCTGACAATGTGTCGCTCGCTCTATAGTGCCCCTCTGACAGTCAGAGACTCGCTCACTTCTGTCCCTCTCACAGAGTGACTATTTCTCTGTACCTTCCCCTGAAAGTGTGACACTTCTGCGGTTCTGCCCCATTTTAAACAAAACTAGAGAAGTCTTATTTATGGCACTTCCTCAGCACTGTCCCTCTGACAGTGCGACGCAGCCTCCGTTCTGTCCCTCCGACCGTGCGGCTCTACCTCAGTACTGTCCCTCTGACAGTGTGACACTCCCTCAGTACTGTCCCTCTGACAGTGTGACACTCCCTCAGTATTGTCCCTCTGACAGTGTGACACCCTCAGTACTGTCCCTCTGACAGTGTGACACTCCCTCAGTTCGGTCCCTCTGACAGTGTGACACTCCCTCAGTTATATCCCTCTCACAGTGTGACACTCGCTCAGTATTGTCGCTCTGACAGTGTGACACTCCCTCAGTACTGTCCCTCTCACAGTGTGACACTCGCTCAGTATTGTCGCTCTGACAGTGTGACACTCCCTCAGTACTGTCCCTCTCACAGTGTGACACTCCCTCAGTACTGTCCCTCTGTGACACTGTCTCAGTCCGGTCCCTCTGACAGTGTGACACTCCCTCGGTACTATCCCTCTGACAGTGTGACACTCCCTCAGTATTGTCCCTCTGACAGTGTGACACCCTCAGTACTGTCCCTCTGTGACACTCCCTCAGCATTCTCCCTATGACAGTGTGACACACCCTCAGTACTGTTCCTCTGACAGTTTGGCACTTCCTCAATTCTGTCCCTCTGACAGTGTGACACTCCCTCAGTACTGTCCCTCTGAAAGTGTGATACTCCCTCAGTATTGTCCCTCTGACAGTGTGCCACCCTCAGTACTGTCCCACTGTGACACTCCCTCAGCATTGTCCCTCTGACAGTGTGACACTCCCTCTGTACTGTCCCTCTGACAGTGTGCCACTCCTTCAGTACTGTCCCTCTGACAATGTGTCGCTCGCTCTATAGTGCCCCTCTGACAGTCAGAGACTCGCTCACTTCTGTCCCTCTCACAGAGTGACAATTTCTCTGTACCTTCCCCTGAAAGTGTGACACTTCTGCGGTTCTGCCCCATTTTAAACAAAACTAGAGAAGTCTTATTTATGGCACTTCCTCAGCACTGTCCCTCTGACAGTGCGACGCAGCCTCCGTTCTGTCCCTCCGACCGTGCGGCTCTACCTCAGTACTGTCCCTCTGACAGTGTGACACTCCCTCAGTACTGTCCCTCTGACAGTGTGACACTCCCTCAGTTCGGTCCCTCTGACAGTGTGACACTCCCTCAGTTATATCCCTCTCACAGTGTGACACTCGCTCAGTATTGTCGCTCTGACAGTGTGACACTCCCTCAGTACTGTCCCTCTGACAGTGTGACACTCCCTCAGTATTGTCCCTCTGACAGTGTGACACCCTCAGTACTGTCCCTCTGACAGTGTGACACTCCCTCAGTTCGGTCCCTCTGACAGTGTGACACTCCCTCAGTTATATCCCTCTCACAGTGTGACACTCGCTCAGTATTGTCGCTCTGACAGTGTGACACTCCCTCAGTACTGTCCCTCTGACAGTGTGACACTCCCTCAGTATTGTCCCTCTGACAGTGTCAAACCCTCAGTACTGTCCCTCTGTGACACTCCCTCAGCACTGTCCCTCTGACAGTGTGACACTCCCTCAGTACTGTCCATCTGACAGTTTGGCACTTCCACAATTCTGTCCCTCTGACAGTGTGACACTCCCTCAGTACTGTCCCTCTGACAGTGTGACACTCCCTCAGTATTGTCCCTCTGACAGTTTGACACCCTCAGTACTGTCCCTCTGTGACACTCCCTCAGCACTCTCCCTCTGACAGTGTGACACTCCCTCAGTACTGTCCCTCTGACAGTTTGGCACTTCCTCAGTTCTGTCCCTCTGACAGTCTGACACTCCCTCAGTTATATCCTTCCGACAGTGTGACGCTCCCTCGGTACTGTCCCTCTGACTGTGCGACGCAGCCTCCGTTCAGTCCCTCCGACCGTGCGGCTCTACCTCGGTACTGTCCCTCCGATAGCATGAATCTCCCTCAGTACTGTCCCTCAGACAGTGTGTCCCTCCCTCAGTACTGTCCCTCTGACAGTCTGACACTCCCTCAGTTATATCCCTCTGTCAGTGTGACACTCGCTCAGTATTGTCCCTCTGACAGTGTGACTTTCCCTCAGTACTGTCCCTCTGACAGTGTGACACTCCCTCAGTATTGTCCCTCTGACAGTGTGACACCATCAGGACTGTCCCTCTGACAGTGTGACACTCCCTCAGTTCGGTCCCTCTGACAGTGTGACACTCCCTCAGTTATATCCCTCTCACAGTGTGACACTCGCTCAGTATTGTCGCTCTGACAGTGTGACACTCCCTCAGTACTGTCCCTCTGACAGTGTGACACTCCCTCAGTATTGTCCCTCTGACAGTTTGACACCCTCAGTACTGTCCCTCTGTGACACTCCCTCAGCACTCTCCCTCTGACAGTGTGACACTCCCTCAGTACTGTCCCTCTGACAGTTTGGCACTTCCTCAGTTCTGTCCCTCTGACAGTCTGACACTCCCTCAGTTATATCCTTCCGACAGTGTGACGCTCCCTCGGTACTGTCCCTCTGACTGTGCGACGCAGCCTCCGTTCAGTCCCTCCGACCGTGCGGCTCTACCTCGGTACTGTCCCTCCGATAGCATGAATCTCCCTCAGTACTGTCCCTCAGACAGTGTGTCCCTCCCTCAGTACTGTCCCTCTGACAGTCTGACACTCCCTCAGTTATATCCCTCTGTCAGTGTGACACTCGCTCAGTATTGTCCCTCTGACAGTGTGACTTTCCCTCAGTACTGTCCCTCTGACAGTGTGACACTCCCTCAGTATTGTCCCTCTGACAGTGTGACACCATCAGGACTGTCCCTCTGACAGTGTGACACTCCCTCAGTTCGGTCCCTCTGACAGTGTGACACTCCCTCAGTTATATCCCTCTCACAGTGTGACACTCGCTCAGTATTGTCGCTCTGACAGTGTGACACTCCCTCAGAACTGTCCCTCTGACAGTGTGACACTCCCTCAGTACTGTCCCTCTGTGACACTGTCTCAGTCCGGTCCCTCTGACAGTGTGACACTCCCTCGGTACTATCCCTCTGACAGTGTGACACTCCCTCAGTATTGTCCCTCTGACAGTGTGACACCCTCAGTACTGTCCCTCTGTGACACTCCCTCAGCATTCTCCCTATGACAGTGTGACACTCCCTCAGTACTGTTCCTCTGACAGTTTGGCACTTCCTCAATTCTGTCCCTCTGACAGTGTGACACTCCCTCAGTACTGTCCCTCTGAAAGTGTGATACTCCCTCAGTATTGTCCCTCTGACAGTGTGACACCCTCAGTACTGTCCCTCTGTGACACTCCCTCAGCATTGTCCCTCTGACAGTGTGACACTCCCTCAGTACTGTCCCTCTGACAGTGTGCCACTCCTTCAGTACTGTCCCTCTGACAATGTGTCGCTCGCTCTATAGTGCCCCTCTGACAGTCAGAGACTCGCTCACTTCTGTCCCTCTCACAGAGTGACAATTTCTCTGTACCTTCCCCTGAAAGTGTGACACTTCTGCGGTTCTGCCCCATTTTAAACAAAACTAGAGAAGTCTTATTTATGGCACTTCCTCAGCACTGTCCCTCTGACAGTGCGACGCAGCCTCCGTTCTGTCCCTCCGACCGTGCGGCTCTACCTCAGTACTGTCCCTCTGACAGTGTGACACTCCCTCAGTACTGTCCCTCTGACAGTGTGACACTCCCTCAGTTCGGTCCCTCTGACAGTGTGACACTCCCTCAGTTATATCCCTCTCACAGTGTGACACTCGCTCAGTATTGTCGCTCTGACAGTGTGACACTCCCTCAGTACTGTCCCTCTGACAGTGTGACACTCCCTCAGTATTGTCCCTCTGACAGTGTGACACCCTCAGTACTGTCCCTCTGACAGTGTGACACTCCCTCAGTTCGGTCCCTCTGACAGTGTGACACTCCCTCAGTTATATCCCTCTCACAGTGTGACACTCGCTCAGTATTGTCGGGCTGACAGTGTGACACTCGCTCAGTATTGTCGGGCTGACAGTGTGACACTCCCTCAGTACTGTCCCTCTCACAGTGTGACACTCGCTCAGTATTGTCGCTCTGACAGTGTGACACTCCCTCAGTACTGTCCCTCTGACAGTGTGACACTCCCTCAGTTCGGTCCCTCTGACAGTGTGACACTCCCTCAGTTATATCCCTCTCACAGTGTGACACTCGCTCAGTATTGTCGCTCTGACAGTGTGACACTCCCTCAGTACTGTCCCTCTGACAGTGTGACACTCCCTCAGTATTGTCCCTCTGACAGTGTGAAACCCTCAGTACTGTCCCTCTGTGACACTCCCTCAGCACTGTCCCTCTGACAGTGTGACACTCCCTCAGTACTGTCCCTCTGACAGTTTGGCACTTCCACAATTCTGTCCCTCTGACAGTGTGACACTCCCTCAGTACTGTCCCTCTGACAGTGTGACACTCCCTCAGTATTGTCCCTCTGACAGTGTGACACCCTCAGTACTGTCCCTCTGTGACACTCCCTCAGCACTCTCCCTCTGACAGTGTGACACTCCCTCAGTACTGTCCCTCTGACAGTTTGGCACTTCCTCAGTTCTGTCCCTCTGACAGTCTGACACTCCCTCAGTTATATCCTTCCGACAGTGTGACGCTCCCTCGGTACTGTCCCTCTGACAGTGCGACGCAGCCTCCGTTCAGTCCCTCCGACCGTGCGGCTCTACCTCGGTACTGTCCCTCCGATAGCATGAATCTCCCTCAGTACTGTCCCTCAGACAGTGTGTCCCTCCCTCAGTACTGTCCCTCTGACAGTCTGACACTCCCTCAGTTATATCCCTCTGTCAGTGTGACAATCGCTCAGTATTGTCCCTCTGATAGTATGACACTCCCTCAGTACTGTTGCTCTGATAGCATGACACTTCCTCAGTACTGTCCCTCTGTCAGTGCGACACTCCCTCAGTTATATCCCTCTGACAGTGTGACACTCGCTCAGTATTGTCCCTCTGACAGCGTGACACTCCCTCGGTACTGTCCCTCTGACAGTGTGACACTCCCTCAGTACTCTCCCTCTGACAGTGTGATACTCCCTCATTATTGTCCCTCTGACAGTGTGACCCTCCCTCAGTATTGTCCCTCTGACAGTGTGACACTCCCTCAGTACTGTCCCTCTGTGACACTCCCTCAGTACTGTCCCTCAGTCATTGTGACACTCCCTCAGTATTCTCCCTCTGATGGTGTGACAGTCACTCAGCCCTGTCCCTCGGACAGTTTGGCACTCCCTCAGTACTGACATTCTGACAGTGAGAGACTCCTTCAGTAATGTCAATCTGACAGTGTGACACTCCCTCAGTACTGTCCCTCTGATAGTATGACACTCCCTCAGTACTGTCCCTCTGACAGTGTGACACTCCCTCAGTATTTTCTCTCTTATGGTGCGACACTCCCTCAGTACTGTCCCTCTGATAGTATGACACTCCCTTACTACTGTCCCTCTGATAGTGCGACACTCCCTCAGTACTATTCCTCTTATACTCTGACACTCTCTTAGTACTGTCTCAGTGACTCCTCCTCTTTACTGTCCCTCTGACAGTTTGACTCTCCCTCAATACTGTCCCCCTGTCAGTTTGGCACTTCCTCAATTCTGTCCCTCTGACAGTGAGACAATCCTTCAGTACTGTCCCTCTGACAGTGTGACACTCCCTCAGTATTGTCCCTCTGACAGTGTGACACTCCCTCAGTACTGTCCCTCTGACAGTGTGACACTCCCTCAGAACTCTCCCTCTGACAGTGTGATACTCCCTCATTATTGTCCCTCTGACAGTGTGACCCTCCCTCAGTATTGTCCCTCTGACAGTGTGACACTCCCTCAGTACTGTCCCTCTGTGACACTCCCTCAGTACTGTCCCTCAGACATTGTGACACTCCCTTAGTATTCTCCCTCTGATGGTGTGACAGTCACTCAGCCCTGTCCCTCGGACAGTTTGGCACTCCCTCAGTACTGACATTCTGACAGTGAGAGACTCCTTCAGTAATGTCCCTCTGACAGTGTAACACTCCCTCAGTACTGTCCCTCTGATAGTATGACACTCCCTCAGTACTGTCCCTCTGACAGTGTGACACTCCCTCAGTATTTTCTCTCTTATGGTGCGACACTCCCTCAGTACTGTCCCTCTGATAGTATGACACTCCCTTAGTACTGTCCCTCTGATAGTGCGACACTCCCTCAGTACTATACCTCTTACACTCTGACACTCTCTTAGTACTGTCTCAGTGACTCCTCCTCTTTACTGTCCCTCTGACAGTTTGACTCTCCCTCAATACTGTCCCCCTGTCAGTTTGGCACTTCCTCAATTCTGTCCCTCTGACAGTGAGACAATCCTTCAGTACTGTCCCTCTGACAGTGTGACACTCCCTCAGTATTGTCCCTCTGACAGTGTGACACTCCCTCAGTACTGTCCCTCTGACAGTGTGACACTCCCTCGGTACTGTCCCTCTTATGGTGTGACACTCCCTCAGTACTGTCCCTCTGACAGTATGACTCTCCCTCAGTACTGTCCCTCTGACAGTATGACTCTCACTCAGTACTGTCCCTCTGACAGTGTGACGCTCCCTCGGTACTGTCCCTCTTATGGTGTGACTCTCCCTCAGTACAGTCCCCCTGTCAATTTGGCACTTCCTCAATTCTGTCCCTCTGACAGTGAGACAATCCTTCAATAATGTCCCTCTGACAGTGTGACACTCCCTCAGTATTGTCCCTCTGACAGTGTGACACACCCTCAGTACTGTCCCTCTGTGAGACTCCCTCAGTCCGGTCCCTCTGACAGTGAGACACTCCCTCAGTACTATCCCTCTGACAGTGTGACACTCCCTCAGTAATGTCCCTCTGACATTGTTACACACCGTTAGTCCTGTCTCTCTAACAGTGTGACACTTCATCAGTATTGTCCCTCTAACAGTGTGTCACACCCTCAGTACTGTCCCTCTGTGACACTGTCTCAGTCCGGTCCCTCTGACAGTGTGACACTCCCTCGGTACTATCCCTCTGACAGTGCGACACTCCCTCAGTTATATCCCTCTGACAGTGTGACACTCCCTCAGTATTGTCCCTCTGACAGTTTGACACCCTCAGTACTGTCCCTCTGTGACACTCCCTCAGCACTCTCCCTCTGACAGTGTGACACTCCCTCAGTATTGTCCCTCTGACAGTGTGACACCCTCAGTACTGTCCCTCTGTGACACTCCCTCAGCACTCTCCCTCTGACAGTGTGACACTCCCTCAGTACTGTCCCTCTGACAGTTTGGCACTTCCTCAGTTCTGTCCCTCTGACAGTCTGACACTCCCTCAGTTATATCCTTCCGACAGTGTGACGCTCCCTCGGTACTGTCCCTCTGACAGTGCGACGCAGCCTCCGTTCAGTCCCTCCGACCGTGCGGCTCTACCTCGGTACTGTCCCTCCGATAGCATGAATCTCCCTCAGTACTGTCCCTCAGACAGTGTGTCCCTCCCTCAGTACTGTCCCTCTGACAGTCTGACACTCCCTCAGTTATATCCCTCTGTCAGTGTGACAATCGCTCAGTATTGTCCCTCTGATAGTATGACACTCCCTCAGTACTGTTGCTCTGATAGCATGACACTTCCTCAGTACTGTCCCTCTGTCAGTGCGACACTCCCTCAGTTATATCCCTCTGACAGTGTGACACTCGCTCAGTATTGTCCCTCTGACAGCGTGACACTCCCTCGGTACTGTCCCTCTGACAGTGTGACACTCCCTCAGTACTCTCCCTCTGACAGTGTGATACTCCCTCATTATTGTCCCTCTGACAGTGTGACCCTCCCTCAGTATTGTCCCTCTGACAGTGTGACACTCCCTCAGTACTGTCCCTCTGTGACACTCCCTCAGTACTGTCCCTCAGTCATTGTGACACTCCCTCAGTATTCTCCCTCTGATGGTGTGACAGTCACTCAGCCCTGTCCCTCGGACAGTTTGGCACTCCCTCAGTACTGACATTCTGACAGTGAGAGACTCCTTCAGTAATGTCAATCTGACAGTGTGACACTCCCTCAGTACTGTCCCTCTGATAGTATGACACTCCCTCAGTACTGTCCCTCTGACAGTGTGACACTCCCTCAGTATTTTCTCTCTTATGGTGCGACACTCCCTCAGTACTGTCCCTCTGATAGTATGACACTCCCTTACTACTGTCCCTCTGATAGTGCGACACTCCCTCAGTACTATTCCTCTTATACTCTGACACTCTCTTAGTACTGTCTCAGTGACTCCTCCTCTTTACTGTCCCTCTGACAGTTTGACTCTCCCTCAATACTGTCCCCCTGTCAGTTTGGCACTTCCTCAATTCTGTCCCTCTGACAGTGAGACAATCCTTCAGTACTGTCCCTCTGACAGTGTGACACTCCCTCAGTATTGTCCCTCTGACAGTGTGACACTCCCTCAGTACTGTCCCTCTGACAGTGTGACACTCCCTCAGTACTCTCCCTCTGACAGTGTGATACTCCCTCATTATTGTCCCTCTGACAGTGTGACCCTCCCTCAGTATTGTCCCTCTGACAGTGTGACACTCCCTCAGTACTGTCCCTCTGTGACACTCCCTCAGTACTGTCCCTCAGACATTGTGACACTCCCTTAGTATTCTCCCTCTGATGGTGTGACAGTCACTCAGCCCTGTCCCTCGGACAGTTTGGCACTCCCTCAGTACTGACATTCTGACAGTGAGAGACTCCTTCAGTAATGTCCCTCTGACAGTGTAACACTCCCTCAGTACTGTCCCTCTGATAGTATGACACTCCCTCAGTACTGTCCCTCTGACAGTGTGACACTCCCTCAGTATTTTCTCTCTTATGGTGCGACACTCCCTCAGTACTGTCCCTCTGATAGTATGACACTCCCTTAGTACTGTCCCTCTGATAGTGCGACACTCCCTCAGTACTATACCTCTTACACTCTGACACTCTCTTAGTACTGTCTCAGTGACTCCTCCTCTTTACTGTCCCTCTGACAGTTTGACTCTCCCTCAATACTGTCCCCCTGTCAGTTTGGCACTTCCTCAATTCTGTCCCTCTGACAGTGAGACAATCCTTCAGTACTGTCCCTCTGACAGTGTGACACTCCCTCAGTATTGTCCCTCTGACAGTGTGACACTCCCTCAGTACTGTCCCTCTGACAGTGTGACACTCCCTCGGTACTGTCCCTCTTATGGTGTGACACTCCCTCAGTACTGTCCCTCTGACAGTATGACTCTCCCTCAGTACTGTCCCTCTGACAGTATGACTCTCACTCAGTACTGTCCCTCTGACAGTGTGACGCTCCCTCGGTACTGTCCCTCTTATGGTGTGACTCTCCCTCAGTACAGTCCCCCTGTCAATTTGGCACTTCCTCAATTCTGTCCCTCTGACAGTGAGACAATCCTTCAATAATGTCCCTCTGACAGTGTGACACTCCCTCAGTATTGTCCCTCTGACAGTGTGACACACCCTCAGTACTGTCCCTCTGTGAGACTCCCTCAGTCCGGTCCCTCTGACAGTGAGACACTCCCTCAGTACTATCCCTCTGACAGTGTGACACTCCCTCAGTAATGTCCCTCTGACATTGTTACACACCGTTAGTCCTGTCTCTCTAACAGTGTGACACTTCATCAGTATTGTCCCTCTAACAGTGTGTCACACCCTCAGTACTGTCCCTCTGTGACACTGTCTCAGTCCGGTCCCTCTGACAGTGTGACACTCCCTCGGTACTATCCCTCTGACAGTGCGACACTCCCTCAGTTATATCCCTCTGACAGTGTGACACTCCCTCAGTATTGTCCCTCTGACAGTTTGACACCCTCAGTACTGTCCCTCTGTGACACTCCCTCAGCACTCTCCCTCTGACAGTGTGACACTCCCTCAGTACTGTCCCTCTGACAGTTTGGCACTTCCTCAGTTCTGTCCCTCTGACAGTCTGACACTCCCTCAGTTATATCCTTCCGACAGTGTGACGCTCCCTCGGTACTGTCCCTCTGACAGTGCGACGCAGCCTCCGTTCAGTCCCTCCGACCGTGCGGCTCTACCTCGGTACTGTCCCTCCGATAGCATGAATCTCCCTCAATACTGTCCCTCAGACAGTGTGTCCCTCCCTCAGTACTGTCCCTCTGACAGTCTGACACTCCCTCAGTTATATCCCTCTGTCAGTGTGACACTCGCTCAGTATTGTCCCTCTGACAGTGTGACACTCCCTCAGTACTGTCCCTCTGACAGTGTGACACTCCCTCAGTATTGTCCCTCTGACAGTGTGACACCCTCAGTACTGTCCCTCTGACAGTGTGACACTCCCTCAGTTCGGTCCCTCTGACAGTGTGACACTCCCTCAGTTATATCCCTCTCACAGTGTGACACTCGCTCAGTATTGTCGCTCTGACAGTGTGACACTCCCTCAGTACTGTCCCTCTCACAGTGTGACACTCGCTCAGTATTGTCGCTCTGACAGTGTAACACTCCCTCAGTACTGTCCCTCTGACAGTGTGACACTCCCTCAGTACTGTCCCTCTGTGACACTGTCTCAGTCCGGTCCCTCTGACAGTGTGACACTCCCTCGGTACTATCCCACTGACAGTGTGACACTCCCTCAGTATTGTCCCTCTGACAGTGTGACACCCTCAGTACTGTCCCTCTGTGACACTCCCTCAGCATTCTCCCTATGACAGTGTGACACTCGCTCAGTACTGTTCCTCTGACATTTTGGCACTTCCTCAATTCTGTCCCTCTGACAGTGTGACACTCCCTCAGTACTGTCCCTCTGATAGTATGACACTCCCTTAGTACTGTCCCTCTGATAGTGCGACACTCCCTCAGTACTATACCTCTTACACTCTGACACTCTCTTAGTACTGTCTCAGTGACTCCTCCTCTTTACTGTCCCTCTGACAGTTTGACTCTCCCTCAATACTGTCCCCCTGTCAGTTTGGCACTTCCTCAATTCTGTCCCTCTGACAGTGAGACAATCCTTCAGTACTGTCCCTCTGACAGTGTGACACTCCCTCAGTATTGTCCCTCTGACAGTGTGACACTCCCTCAGTACTGTCCCTCTGACAGTGTGACACTCCCTCGGTACTGTCCCTCTTATGGTGTGACACTCCCTCAGTACTGTCCCTCTGACAGTATGACTCTCCCTCAGTACTGTCCCTCTGACAGTATGACTCTCCCTCAGTACTGTCCCTCTGACAGTGTGACGCTCCCTCGGTACTGTCCCTCTTATGGTGTGACTCTCCCTCAGTACAGTCCCCCTGTCAATTTGGCACTTCCTCAATTCTGTCCCTCTGACAGTGAGACAATCCTTCAGTAATGTCCCTCTGACAGTGTGACACTCCCTCAGTATTGTCCCTCTGACAGTGTGACACACCCTCAGTACTGTCCCTCTGTGAGACTCCCTCAGTCCGGTCCCTCTGACAGTGAGACACTCCCTCAGTACTATCCCTCTGACAGTGTGACACTCCCTCAGTAATGTCCCTCTGACATTGTTACACACCGTTAGTCCTGTCTCTCTAACAGTGTGACACTTCATCAGTATTGTCCCTCTAACAGTTTATCACACCCTCAGTACTGTCCCTCTGTGACACTGTCTCAGTCCGGTCCCTCTGACAGTGTGACACTCCCTCGGTACTATCCCTCTGACAGTGCGACACTCCCTCAGTTATATCCCTCTGACAGTGTGACACTCGCTCAGTATTGTCCCTCTAACAGTGTCTCACACCCTCAGTACTGTCCCTCTGACAGTGTGACACTACCTCAGTACGGTCCCTCTGAGAGTGTGACACTCCCTCAGTGCTATCCCTCTGACAGTGTGACACTCCCTCAGTATTGTCCCTCTGACAGTGTGACACTCCCTCAGTACTGTCCCTCTGTGACACTGTCTCAGTCCGGTCCCTCTGACAGTGTGACACTCCCTCGGTACTATCCCTCTGACAGAGCGACACTCCCTCAGTTATATCCCTCTGACAGTGTGACACTCGCTCAGTATTGTCCCTCTAACAGTGTGTCACACCCTCAGTACTGTCCCTCTGACAGTGTGACACTACCTCAGTACGGTCCCTCTGACAGTATGACACTCCCTCAGTGCTATCCCTCTGACAGTGTGACACTCCCTCAGTATTGTCCCTCTGACAGTGTGACACTCCCTCAGTACTGTCCCTCTGTGACACTGTCTCAGTCCGGTCCCTCTGACAGTGTGACACTCCCTCGGTACTATCCCTCTGACAGTGCGACACTCCCTCAGTTATATCCCTCTGACAGTGTGACACTCGCTCAGTATTGTCCCTCTGACAGCGTGACACTCCCTCGGTACTGTCCCTCTGACAGTGTGACACTCCCTCAGTACTCTCCCTCTGCCAGTGTGATACTCCCTCATTATTGTCCCTCTGACAGTGTGACCCTCCCTCAGTATTGTCCCTCTGACAGTGTGACACTCCCTCAGTACTGTCCCTCTGTGACACTCCCTCAGTACTGTCCCTCAGACATTGTGACACTCCCTCAGTATTCTCCCTCTGATGGTGTGACAGTCCCTCAGCCCTGTCCCTCAGACAGTTTGGCACTCCCTCAGTACTGTCCCTCTGATAGTATGACACTCCCTCAGTACTGTCCCTCTGACAGTGTGACACTCCCTCAGTATTTTCTCTCTTATGGTGCGACACTCCCTCAGTACTGTCCCTCTGATAGTATGACACTCCCTTAGTACTGTCCCTCAGATAGTGCGACACTCCCTCAGTACTATTCCTCTTACAGTCTGACACTCTCTTAGTACTGTCTCAGTGACTCCTCCTCTTTACTGTCCCTCTGACAGTTTGACTCTCCCTCAATACTGTCCCCCTGTCAGTTTGGCACTTCCTCAATTCTGTCCCTCTGACAGTGAGACAATCCTTCAGTACTGTCCCTCTGACAGTGTGACACTCCCTCAGTATTGTCCCTCTGACAGTGTGACACTCCCTCAGTACTGTCCCTCTGACAGTGTGACACTCCCTCAGTTATATCCCTCTGTCAGTGTGACACTCGCTCAGTATTGTCCCTCTGACAGTGTGACACTCCCTCAGTACTGTCCCTCTGACAGTGTGACACTCCCTCAGTATTGTCCCTCTGACAGTGTGACACCCTCAGTACTGTCCCTCTGACAGTGTGACACTCCCTCAGTTCGGTCCCTCTGACAGTGTGACACTCCCTCAGTTATATCCCTCTCACAGTGTGACACTCGCTCAGTATTGTCGCTCTGACAGTGTGACACTCCCTCAGTACTGTCCCTCTCACAGTGTGACACTCGCTCAGTATTGTCGCTCTGACAGTGTAACACTCCCTCAGTACTGTCCCTCTGACAGTGTGACACTCCCTCAGTACTGTCCCTCTGTGACACTGTCTCAGTCCGGTCCCTCTGACAGTGTGACACTCCCTCGGTACTATCCCACTGACAGTGTGACACTCCCTCAGTATTGTCCCTCTGACAGTGTGACACCCTCAGTACTGTCCCTCTGTGACACTCCCTCAGCATTCTCCCTATGACAGTGTGACACTCGCTCAGTACTGTTCCTCTGACATTTTGGCACTTCCTCAATTCTGTCCCTCTGACAGTGTGACACTCCCTCAGTACTGTCCCTCTGATAGTATGACACTCCCTTAGTACTGTCCCTCTGATAGTGCGACACTCCCTCAGTACTATACCTCTTACACTCTGACACTCTCTTAGTACTGTCTCAGTGACTCCTCCTCTTTACTGTCCCTCTGACAGTTTGACTCTCCCTCAATACTGTCCCCCTGTCAGTTTGGCACTTCCTCAATTCTGTCCCTCTGACAGTGAGACAATCCTTCAGTACTGTCCCTCTGACAGTGTGACACTCCCTCAGTATTGTCCCTCTGACAGTGTGACACTCCCTCAGTACTGTCCCTCTGACAGTGTGACACTCCCTCGGTACTGTCCCTCTTATGGTGTGACACTCCCTCAGTACTGTCCCTCTGACAGTATGACTCTCCCTCAGTACTGTCCCTCTGACAGTATGACTCTCCCTCAGTACTGTCCCTCTGACAGTGTGACGCTCCCTCGGTACTGTCCCTCTTATGGTGTGACTCTCCCTCAGTACAGTCCCCCTGTCAATTTGGCACTTCCTCAATTCTGTCCCTCTGACAGTGAGACAATCCTTCAGTAATGTCCCTCTGACAGTGTGACACTCCCTCAGTATTGTCCCTCTGACAGTGTGACACACCCTCAGTACTGTCCCTCTGTGAGACTCCCTCAGTCCGGTCCCTCTGACAGTGAGACACTCCCTCAGTACTATCCCTCTGACAGTGTGACACTCCCTCAGTAATGTCCCTCTGACATTGTTACACACCGTTAGTCCTGTCTCTCTAACAGTGTGACACTTCATCAGTATTGTCCCTCTAACAGTTTATCACACCCTCAGTACTGTCCCTCTGTGACACTGTCTCAGTCCGGTCCCTCTGACAGTGTGACACTCCCTCGGTACTATCCCTCTGACAGTGCGACACTCCCTCAGTTATATCCCTCTGACAGTGTGACACTCGCTCAGTATTGTCCCTCTAACAGTGTCTCACACCCTCAGTACTGTCCCTCTGACAGTGTGACACTACCTCAGTACGGTCCCTCTGAGAGTGTGACACTCCCTCAGTGCTATCCCTCTGACAGTGTGACACTCCCTCAGTATTGTCCCTCTGACAGTGTGACACTCCCTCAGTACTGTCCCTCTGTGACACTGTCTCAGTCCGGTCCCTCTGACAGTGTGACACTCCCTCGGTACTATCCCTCTGACAGAGCGACACTCCCTCAGTTATATCCCTCTGACAGTGTGACACTCGCTCAGTATTGTCCCTCTAACAGTGTGTCACACCCTCAGTACTGTCCCTCTGACAGTGTGACACTACCTCAGTACGGTCCCTCTGACAGTATGACACTCCCTCAGTGCTATCCCTCTGACAGTGTGACACTCCCTCAGTATTGTCCCTCTGACAGTGTGACACTCCCTCAGTACTGTCCCTCTGTGACACTGTCTCAGTCCGGTCCCTCTGACAGTGTGACACTCCCTCGGTACTATCCCTCTGACAGTGCGACACTCCCTCAGTTATATCCCTCTGACAGTGTGACACTCGCTCAGTATTGTCCCTCTGACAGCGTGACACTCCCTCGGTACTGTCCCTCTGACAGTGTGACACTCCCTCAGTACTCTCCCTCTGCCAGTGTGATACTCCCTCATTATTGTCCCTCTGACAGTGTGACCCTCCCTCAGTATTGTCCCTCTGACAGTGTGACACTCCCTCAGTACTGTCCCTCTGTGACACTCCCTCAGTACTGTCCCTCAGACATTGTGACACTCCCTCAGTATTCTCCCTCTGATGGTGTGACAGTCCCTCAGCCCTGTCCCTCAGACAGTTTGGCACTCCCTCAGTACTGTCCCTCTGATAGTATGACACTCCCTCAGTACTGTCCCTCTGACAGTGTGACACTCCCTCAGTATTTTCTCTCTTATGGTGCGACACTCCCTCAGTACTGTCCCTCTGATAGTATGACACTCCCTTAGTACTGTCCCTCAGATAGTGCGACACTCCCTCAGTACTATTCCTCTTACAGTCTGACACTCTCTTAGTACTGTCTCAGTGACTCCTCCTCTTTACTGTCCCTCTGACAGTTTGACTCTCCCTCAATACTGTCCCCCTGTCAGTTTGGCACTTCCTCAATTCTGTCCCTCTGACAGTGAGACAATCCTTCAGTACTGTCCCTCTGACAGTGTGACACTCCCTCAGTATTGTCCCTCTGACAGTGTGACACTCCCTCAGTACTGTCCCTCTGACAGTGTGACACTCCCTCGGTACTGTCCCTCTTATGGTGTGACACTCCCTCAGTACTGTCCCTCTGACAGTATGACTCTCCCTCAGTACTGTCCCTCTGACAGTGTGACGCTCCCTCGGTACTGTCCCTCTTATGGTGTGACACTCCCTCAGTACTGTCCCTCTGATACTATGACACTCCCTCAGTACTGTCCCTCTGATAGTGTGACACTCCCTCAGTACTATTCCTCTTAAAATCTGACACTCTCTTAGTACTGTCTCTGTGACTCCTCCTCTTTACTGTCCCTCTGACAGTTTGACTCTCCCTCAGTACTGTCCCCCTGTCAGTTTGGCACTTCCTCAATTCTGTCCCTCTGACAGTGAGACAATCCTTCAGTAATGTCCATCTGACAGTGTGACACTCCCTCAGTATTGTCCCTCTGACAGTGTGACACTCCCTCAGTACTGTCCCTCTGTGAGACTCCCTCAGTCCGGTCCCTCTGACAGTACGACACTCCCTCAGTACTGTCCCTCTGACAGTGTGACGCTCCCTCGGTACTGTCCCTCTTATGGTGTGACTCTCCCTCAGTACAGTCCCCCTGTCAATTTGGCACTTCCTCAATTCTGTCCCTCTGACAGTGAGACAATCCTTCAGTAATGTCCCTCTGACAGTGTGACACTCCCTCAGTATTGTCCCTCTGACAGAGTGACACACCCTCAGTACTGTCCCTCTTTGAGACTCCCTCAGTCCGGTCCCTCTGACAGTGAGACACTCCCTCAGTACTATCCCTCTGACAGAGTGACACTCCCTCAGTAATGTCCCTCTGACATTGTTACACACCGTTAGTCCTGTCTCTCTAACAGTGTGACACTTCATCAGTATTGTCCCTCTAACAGTGTGTCACACCCTCAGTACTGTCCCTCTGACAGTGTGACACTACCTCAGTACGGTCCCTCTGACAGTGTGACACTCCCTCAGTGCTATCCCTCTGACAGTGTGACACTCCCTCAGTATTGTCCCTCTGACAGTGTGACACTCCCTCAGTACTGTCCCTCTGTGACACTGTCTCAGTCCGGTCCCTCTGACAGTGTGACACTCCCTCGGTACTATCCCTCTGACAGTGTGACACTCCCTCAGTATTGTCCCTCTGACAGTGTGACACCCTCAGTACTGTCCCTCTGTGACACTCCCTCAGCATTGTCCCTCTGACAGTGTGACACTCCCTCAGTACTGTTCCTCTGACAGTTTGGCACTTCCTCAATTCTGTCCCTCTGACAGTGTGACACTCCCTCAGTACTGTCCCTCTGAAAGTGTGATACTCCCTCAGTATTGTCTCGCTGTTGGTGTGACACTCCCTCAGTACTATCCCTCTGACGGTGTGACACTCGCTTAGTATTGTCCCTCTGACAGCGTGACAAACCTCGGTACTGTCCCTCTGACAGTGTGACACTCCTTCAGTACTCTCCCTCTGACAGTGTGACACTCTCTCAGTACTATCCCTCTGACAGAGTGACACTCCCTCAGTTTTGTCCCTCTGACAGTGTGACCCTCCCTCAGTACTGTCCCTCTGTGACACTCCCTCAGTACGGTCCCTCTGACATTGTGACACTCCCTCAGAATTGTCCCACTGACAGTGTGACCCTCCCTCAGTACTGTCCCTCTGTGACACTCCCTCAGTACGGTCCCTCTGACATTGTGACACTACCTCAGAATTGTCCCACTGACAGTGTGACACTCCCTCAGTACTGTCCGTCTGTGACACTCCCTCAGTACTGTCCCTCAGACAGTGTGACACTCCCTCAGTATTCTCCCTCTGATGGTGTGACAATCCCTCAGCACTGTCCCTCTGACAGTCACTCCCTCAGTACTGACATTCTGACAGTGAGACACTCCTTCAGTAATGACCCTCTGGCAGTGTGACACTCCCTCAGTACTGTCCCTCTGACAGTGTGACAATCCCTCAGTATTGTCTCTCTTATGGTGTGGCACTCCCTCAGTACTGTCCCTCTGATAGTATGACACTCCCTCAGTACTGTCCCTCTGATAGTGTGACACTCCCTCAGTACTATTCCTCTTACAGTCTGACACTCCCACAGTATCGCCCCTCTGACAATGTGACACTCCCTCGGTACTGTCCCTCTGACAGTGTGACCCTCCCTCGGTACTCTCCCTGTGACAGTGCGACACTCCCTCCGTACTCTCCCTCTGACATTGTGACACTCCCTCAGTACTGACCTTCTGACAGTGTGACACTCCCTCAGTAATATCCCTCTGATAGTGTTACACTCCCTCAGTACTGTCCCTCTGACAGTGTGACACACCCTCAGTACTGTCCCTCTGTGAGACTCCCTCAGTCCGGTCCCTCTGACAGTGAGACACTCCCTCAGTACTATCCCTCTGACAGTGTGACACTCCCTCAGTAATGTCCCTCTGACATTGTTACACACCGTTAGTCCTGTCTCTCTAACAGTGTGACACTTCATCAGTATTGTCCCTCTAACAGTTTATCACACCCTCAGTACTGTCCCTCTGTGACACTGTCTCAGTCCGGTCCCTCTGACAGTGTGACACTCCCTCGGTACTATCCCTCTGACAGTGCGACACTCCCTCAGTTATATCCCTCTGACAGTGTGACACTCGCTCAGTATTGTCCCTCTAACAGTGTCTCACACCCTCAGTACTGTCCCTCTGACAGTGTGACACTACCTCAGTACGGTCCCTCTGAGAGTGTGACACTCCCTCAGTGCTATCCCTCTGACAGTGTGACACTCCCTCAGTATTGTCCCTCTGACAGTGTGACACTCCCTCAGTACTGTCCCTCTGTGACACTGTCTCAGTCCGGTCCCTCTGACAGTGTGACACTCCCTCGGTACTATCCCTCTGACAGAGCGACACTCCCTCAGTTATATCCCTCTGACAGTGTGACACTCGCTCAGTATTGTCCCTCTAACAGTGTGTCACACCCTCAGTACTGTCCCTCTGACAGTGTGACACTACCTCAGTACGGTCCCTCTGACAGTATGACACTCCCTCAGTGCTATCCCTCTGACAGTGTGACACTCCCTCAGTATTGTCCCTCTGACAGTGTGACACTCCCTCAGTACTGTCCCTCTGTGACACTGTCTCAGTCCGGTCCCTCTGACAGTGTGACACTCCCTCGGTACTATCCCTCTGACAGTGCGACACTCCCTCAGTTATATCCCTCTGACAGTGTGACACTCGCTCAGTATTGTCCCTCTGACAGCGTGACACTCCCTCGGTACTGTCCCTCTGACAGTGTGACACTCCCTCAGTACTCTCCCTCTGCCAGTGTGATACTCCCTCATTATTGTCCCTCTGACAGTGTGACCCTCCCTCAGTATTGTCCCTCTGACAGTGTGACACTCCCTCAGTACTGTCCCTCTGTGACACTCCCTCAGTACAGTCCCTCAGACATTGTGACACTCCCTCAGTATTCTCCCTCTGATGGTGTGACAGTCCCTCAGCCCTGTCCCTCAGACAGTTTGGCACTCCCTCAGTACTGTCCCTCTGATAGTATGACACTCCCTCAGTACTGTCCCTCTGACAGTGTGACACTCCCTCAGTATTTTCTCTCTTATGGTGCGACACTCCCTCAGTACTGTCCCTCTGATAGTATGACACTCCCTTAGTACTGTCCCTCAGATAGTGCGACACTCCCTCAGTACTATTCCTCTTACAGTCTGACACTCTCTTAGTACTGTCTCAGTGACTCCTCCTCTTTACTGTCCCTCTGACAGTTTGACTCTCCCTCAATACTGTCCCCCTGTCAGTTTGGCACTTCCTCAATTCTGTCCCTCTGACAGTGAGACAATCCTTCAGTACTGTCCCTCTGACAGTGTGACACTCCCTCAGTATTGTCCCTCTGACAGTGTGACACTCCCTCAGTACTGTCCCTCTGACAGTGTGACACTCCCTCGGTACTGTCCCTCTTATGGTGTGACACTCCCTCAGTACTGTCCCTCTGACAGTATGACTCTCCCTCAGTACTGTCCCTCTGACAGTGTGACGCTCCCTCGGTACTGTCCCTCTTATGGTGTGACACTCCCTCAGTACTGTCCCTCTGATAGTATGACACTCCCTCAGTACTGTCCCTCTGATAGTGTGACACTCCCTCAGTACTATTCCTCTTAAAATCTGACACTCTCTTAGTACTGTCTCTGTGACTCCTCCTCTTTACTGTCCCTCTGACAGTTTGACTCTCCCTCAGTACTGTCCCCCTGTCAGTTTGGCACTTCCTCAATTCTGTCCCTCTGACAGTGAGACAATCCTTCAGTAATGTCCATCTGACAGTGTGACACTCCCTCAGTATTGTCCCTCTGACAGTGTGACACTCCCTCAGTACTGTCCCTCTGTGAGACTCCCTCAGTCCGGTCCCTCTGACAGTACGACACTCCCTCAGTACTGTCCCTCTGACAGTGTGACGCTCCCTCGGTACTGTCCCTCTTATGGTGTGACTCTCCCTCAGTACAGTCCCCCTGTCAATTTGGCACTTCCTCAATTCTGTCCCTCTGACAGTGAGACAATCCTTCAGTAATGTCCCTCTGACAGTGTGACACTCCCTCAGTATTGTCCCTCTGACAGAGTGACACACCCTCAGTACTGTCCCTCTTTGAGACTCCCTCAGTCCGGTCCCTCTGACAGTGAGACACTCCCTCAGTACTATCCCTCTGACAGAGTGACACTCCCTCAGTAATGTCCCTCTGACATTGTTACACACCGTTAGTCCTGTCTCTCTAACAGTGTGACACTTCATCAGTATTGTCCCTCTAACAGTGTGTCACACCCTCAGTACTGTCCCTCTGACAGTGTGACACTACCTCAGTACGGTCCCTCTGACAGTGTGACACTCCCTCAGTGCTATCCCTCTGACAGTGTGACACTCCCTCAGTATTGTCCCTCTGACAGTGTGACACTCCCTCAGTACTGTCCCTCTGTGACACTGTCTCAGTCCGGTCCCTCTGACAGTGTGACACTCCCTCGGTACTATCCCTCTGACAGTGTGACACTCCCTCAGTATTGTCCCTCTGACAGTGTGACACCCTCAGTACTGTCCCTCTGTGACACTCCCTCAGCATTGTCCCTCTGACAGTGTGACACTCCCTCAGTACTGTTCCTCTGACAGTTTGGCACTTCCTCAATTCTGTCCCTCTGACAGTGTGACACTCCCTCAGTACTGTCCCTCTGAAAGTGTGATACTCCCTCAGTATTGTCTCGCTGTTGGTGTGACACTCCCTCAGTACTATCCCTCTGACGGTGTGACACTCGCTTAGTATTGTCCCTCTGACAGCGTGACAAACCTCGGTACTGTCCCTCTGACAGTGTGACACTCCTTCAGTACTCTCCCTCTGACAGTGTGACACTCTCTCAGTACTATCCCTCTGACAGAGTGACACTCCCTCAGTTTTGTCCCTCTGACAGTGTGACCCTCCCTCAGTACTGTCCCTCTGTGACACTCCCTCAGTACGGTCCCTCTGACATTGTGACACTCCCTCAGAATTGTCCCACTGACAGTGTGACCCTCCCTCAGTACTGTCCCTCTGTGACACTCCCTCAGTACGGTCCCTCTGACATTGTGACACTACCTCAGAATTGTCCCACTGACAGTGTGACACTCCCTCAGTACTGTCCGTCTGTGACACTCCCTCAGTACTGTCCCTCAGACAGTGTGACACTCCCTCAGTATTCTCCCTCTGATGGTGTGACAATCCCTCAGCACTGTCCCTCTGACAGTCACTCCCTCAGTACTGACATTCTGACAGTGAGACACTCCTTCAGTAATGACCCTCTGGCAGTGTGACACTCCCTCAGTACTGTCCCTCTGACAGTGTGACAATCCCTCAGTATTGTCTCTCTTATGGTGTGGCACTCCCTCAGTACTGTCCCTCTGATAGTATGACACTCCCTCAGTACTGTCCCTCTGATAGTGTGACACTCCCTCAGTACTATTCCTCTTACAGTCTGACACTCCCACAGTATCGCCCCTCTGACAATGTGACACTCCCTCGGTACTGTCCCTCTGACAGTGTGACCCTCCCTCGGTACTCTCCCTGTGACAGTGCGACACTCCCTCCGTACTCTCCCTCTGACATTGTGACACTCCCTCAGTACTGACCTTCTGACAGTGTGACACTCCCTCAGTAATATCCCTCTGATAGTGTTACACTCCCTCAGTACTGTCCCTCTGACAGTGTGCCACTCCTTCAGTACTGTCCCTCTGACAAAGTGTCGCTCGTTCTATAGTGCCCCTCTGACAGTCAGAGACTCGCTCACTTCTGAACCTCTCACAGAGTGACAATTTCTCCGTACCTTCCCCTGAAAGTGTGACACTTCTGCAGTTCTGCCCCATTTTAAACAAAACTAGAGAAGTCTTATTTATGGCACTTCCTCAGCACTGTCCCTCTGACAGTCTGACACTCCCTCAGTTATATCCTTCCGACAGTGTGACACTCGCTCAGTATTGTCCCTCTGACAGTGTGACACTCCTTCGGTACTGTCCCTCTGACAGTGTGACACTCCCTCAGTACTGTCCCTCTGACCGTGTGGCTCTACTTCGGTACTGTCCCTCCGATAGCATGAATCTCCCTCAGTACTGTCCCTCAGACAGTGTGTCCCTACCTCAGTACTGTCCCTCTGACAGTCTGACACTCCCTCAGTTATATCCCTCTGTCAGTGTGACACTCGCTCAGTATTGTCCCTCTGATAGTATGACACTCCCATAGTACTGTTGCTCTGATAGCATGACACTTCCTCAGTACTGTCCCTCTGACAGTGCGACACTCCCTCAGTTATATCCCTCTGACAGTGTGACACTCGCTCAGTATTGTCCCTCTGACAGCGTGACACTCCCTCGGTACTGTCCCTCTGACAGTGTGACACTCCCTCAGTACTCTCCCTCTGACAGTGTGATACTCCCTCATTATTGTCCCTCTGACAGTGTGACCCTCCCTCAGTATTGTCCCTCTGACAGTGTGACACTCCCTCAGTACTGTCCCTCTGTGACACTCCCTCAGTACTGTCCATCAGACATTGTGACACTCCCTCAGTATTCTCCCTCTGATGGTGTGACAGTCCCTCAGCCCTGTCCCTCGGACATTTTGGCACTCCCTCAGTACTGACATTCTGACAGTGAGAGACTCCTTCAGTAATGTCCCTCTGACAGTGTGACACTCCCTCAGTACTGTCCCTCTGATAGTATGACACTCCCTCAGTACTGTCCCTCTGACAGTGTGACACTCGCTCAGTATTTTCTCTCTTATGGTGCGACACTCCCTCAGTACTGTCCCTCTGTGAGACTCCCTCAGTCCGGTCCCTCTGACAGTATGACACTCCCTCAATACTGTCCCCCTGTCAGTTTGGCACTTCCTCAATTCTGTCCCTCTGACAGTGAGACAATCCTTCAGTAATGTCCCTCTGACAGTGTGACACTCCCTCAGTATTGTCCCTCTGACAGTGTGACACTCCCTCAGTACTGTCCCTCTGTGAGACTCCCTCAGTCCGGTCCCTCTGACAGTATGACACTCCCTCAGTACTGTCCCTCTGACAGTGTGACGCTCCCTCGGTACTGTCCCTCTTATGGTGTGACACTCCCTCAGTACTGTCCCTCTGATACTATGACACTCCCTCAGTACTGTCCCTCTGATAGTGTGACACTCCCTCAGTAATATTCCTCTTAAAATCTGACACTCTCTTAGTACTGTCTCTGTGACTCCTCCTCTTTACTGTCCCTCTGACAGTTTGACTCTCCCTCAGTACTGTCCCCCTGTCAGTTTGGCACTTCCTCAATTCTGTCCCTCTGACAGTGAGACAATCCTTCAGTAATGTCCATCTGACAGTGTGACACTCCCTCAGTATTGTCCCTCTGACAGTGTGACACTCCCTCAGTACTGTCCCTCTGTGAGACTCCCTCAGTCCGGTCCCTCTGACAGTATGACACTCCCTCAGTACTGTCCCTCTGACAGTGTGACGCTCCCTCGGTACTGTCCCTCTTATGGTGTGACTCTCCCTCAGTACAGTCCCCCTGTCAATTTGGCACTTCCTCAATTCTGTCCCTCTGACAGTGAGACAATCCTTCAGTAATGTCCCTCTGACAGTGTGACACTCCCTCAGTATTGTCCCTCTGACAGTGTGACACACCCTCAGTACTGTCCCTCTGTGAGACTCCCTCAGTCCGGTCCCTCTGACAGTGAGACACTCCCTCAGTACTATCCCTCTGACAGTGTGACACTCCCTCAGTAATGTCCCTCTGACATTGTTACACACCGTTAGTACTGTCTCTCTAACAGTGTGACACTTCATCAGTATTGTCCCTCTAACAGTGTGTCACACCCTCAGTACTGTCCCTCTGACAGTGTGACACTACCTCAGTACGGTCCCTCTGACAGTGTGACACTCCCTCAGTGCTATCCCTCTGACAGTGTGACACTCCCTCAGTATTGTCCCTCTGACAGTGTGACACTCCCTCAGTACTGTCCCTCTGTGACACTCCCTCAGTCCGGTCCCTCTGACAGTGTGACACTCCCTCAGTACTATCCCTCTGACAGTGTGACACTCCCTCAGTATTGTCCCTCTGACAGTGTGACACCCTCAGTACTGTCCCTCTGTGACACTCCCTCAGCATTGTCCCTCTGACAGTGTGACACTCCCTCAGTACTGTTCCTCTGACAGTTTGGCACTTCCTCAATTCTGTCACTCTGACAGTGTGACACTCCCTCAGTACTGTCCCTCTGAAAGTGTGATACTCCCTCAGTATTGTCTCGCTGATGGTGTGACACTCCCTCAGTACTATCCCTCTGACGGTGTGACACTCCCTCAGTATTGTCCCTCTGATAGTGTGACACACCCTCAGTACTGTCCCTCTGAAAGTATGACACTCCCTCAGTACTGTTCCTCTGATAGTATGACACTCCCTCAGTACTGTCCCTCTGACAGTGTGACACTCCTTCAGTACTCTCCCTCTGACAGTGTGACACTCGCTTAGTATTGTCCCTCTGACAGCGTGACAAACCTCGGTACTGTCCCTCTGACAGTGTGACACTCTCTCAGTACTCTCCCTCTGACAGTGTGACACTCTCTCAGTACTATCCCTCTGACAGTGTGACACTCCCTCAGTTTTGTCCCTCTGACAGTGTGACCCTCCCTCAGTACTGTCCCTCTGTGACACTCACTCAGTACTATCCCTCTGACAGTGTGACACTCCCTCAGTATTGCCCCTCTGAAAGTGTGACCCTCCCTCAGTACTGTCCCTCTGTGACACTCCCTCAGTACGGTCCCTCTGACATTGTGACACTTCCTCAGAACTGTCCGTCTGTGACAATCCCTCAGCACTGTCCCTCTGACAGTTTGGCACTCCCTCAGTACTGACATTCTGACAGTGAGACACTCCTTCAGTAATGACCCTCTGGCAGTGTGACACTCCCTCAGTACTGTCCCTCTGACAGTGTGACTATCCCTCAGTATTGTCTCTCTTATGGTGTGACACTCCCTCAGTACTATTCCTCTTACAGTCTGACACTCCCACAGTATTGCCCCTCTGACAATGTGACACTCCCTCGGTACTGTCCCTCTGACAGTGTGACACTCCCTCGGTACTCTCTCTGTGACAGTGCGACACTCCCTCCGTACTCTCCCTCTGACATTGTGACACTCCCTCAGTACTGACCTTCTGACAGTGTGACACTCCCTCAGTAATATCCCTCTGATAGTGTTACACTCCCTCAGTACTGTCCCTCTGACAGTGTGCCACTCCTTCAGTACTGTCCCTCTGACAATGTGTCGCTCCCTCTATAGTGCCCCTTTGACAGTCAGAGACTCGCTCACTTCTGTCCCTCTCACAGAGTGACAATTTCTCTGTACCTTCCCCTGAAAGTGTGACACTTCTGCAGTTCTGCCCCATTTTAAACAAAACTAGAGAAGTCTTATTTATGGCACTTCCTCAGCACTGTCCCTCTGACAGTGCGACGCAGCCTCCGTTCTGTCCCTCCGACCGTGCGGCTCTACCTCAGTACTGTCCCTCTGATAGTATGAATCACCCTCAGAACTGTGTCTCAGAGAGTGTGTCCATCCCTCAGAACTGTCCCTCAGACAGTGTGACACTCCCTCAGTACTGTCCCTCTGACAGTGTGACACTCCCTCAGTACTGTCCCTCTGACAGTGTGACTATCCCTCAGTATTGTCTCTCTTATGGTGTGACACTCCCTCAGTACTATTCCTCTTACAGTCTGACACTACCACAGTATTGCCCCTCTGACAATGTGACACTCCCTCGGTACTGTCCCTCTGACAGTGTGACACTCCCTCGGTACTCTCTCTGTGACAGTGCGACACTCCCTCCGTACTCTCCCTCTGACATTGTGACACTCCCTCAGTACTGACCTTCTGACAGTGTGACACTCCCTCAGTAATATCCCTCTGATAGTGTTACACTCCCTCAGTACTGTCCCTCTGACAGTGTGCCACTCCTTCAGTACTGTCCCTCTGACAATGTGTCGCTCCCTCTATAGTGCCCCTTTGACAGTCAGAGACTCGCTCACTTCTGTCCCTCTCACAGAGTGACAATTTCTCTGTACCTTCCCCTGAAAGTGTGACACTTCTGCAGTTCTGCCCCATTTTAAACAAAACTAGAGAAGTCTTATTTATGGCACTTCCTCAGCACTGTCCCTCTGACAGTGCGACGCAGCCTCCGTTCTGTCCCTCCGACCGTGCGGCTCTACCTCAGTACTGTCCCTCTGATAGTATGAATCACCCTCAGAACTGTGTCTCAGAGAGTGTGTCCATCCCTCAGAACTGTCCCTCAGACCGTGTGACACTCCCTCAGTACTGTCCCTCTGACAGTGTGACACTCCCTCAGTACTGTCCCTCTGACAGTGTGACACTCCCTCAGTTCGGTCCCTCTGACAGTGTGACACTCCCTCAGTTATATCCCTCTCACAGTGTGACACTCGCTCAGTATTGTCGCTCTGACAGTGTGACACTCCCTCAGTACTGTCCCTCTGACAGTGTGACACTCCCTCAGTATTGTCCCTCTGACAGTGTGACACCCTCAGTACTGTCCCTCTGTGACACTCCCTCAGCACTGTCCCTCTGACAGTGTGACACTCCCTCAGTACTGTCCCTCTGACAGTTTGGCACTTCCTCAATTCTGTCCCTCTGACAGTTTGACACTCCCTCAGTACTGTCCCTCTGACAGTGTGACACTCCCTCAGTATTGTCCCTCTGACAGTGTGACACCCTCAGTACTGTCCCTCTGTGACACTCCCTCAGTACTGTCCCTCTGACAGTTTGGCACTTCCTCAATTCTGTCCCTCTGACAGTCTGACACTCCCTCAGTTATATCCTTCCGACAGTATGTCACTCGCTCAGTATTGTCCCTCTGACAGTGTGACACTCCTTCGGTACTGTCCCTCTGACAGTGTGACACTCCCTCAGTACTGTCCCTCTGACAGTGTGACGCTCCCTCGGTACTGTCCCTCTGACAGTGCGACACAGCCTCCGTTCAGTCCCTCCGACCGTGCGGCTCTACCTCGGTACTGTCCCTCCGATAGCATGAATCTCCCTCAGTACTGTCCCTCAGACAGTGTGTCCCTCCCTCAGTACTGTCCCTCTGACAGTCTGACACTCCCTCAGTTATATCCCTCTGTCAGTGTGACACTCGCTCAGTATTGTCCCTCTGATAGTATGAAACTCCCTCAGTACTGTTGCTCTGATAGCATGACACTCCCTCAGTACTGTCCCTCTGACAGTGCGACACTCCCTCAGTTATATCCCTCTGACAGTGTGACACTCGCTCAGTATTGTCCCTCTGACAGCGTGACACTCCCTCGGTACTGTCCCTCTGACAGTGTGACACTCCCTCAGTACTCTCCCTCTGACAGTGTGATACTCCCTCATTATTGTCCCTCTGACAGTGTGACCCTCCCTCAGTATTGTCCCTCTGACAGTGTGACACTCCCTCAGTACTGTCCCTCTGTGACACTCCCTCAGTACTGTCCCTCAGACATTGCGACACTCCCTCAGTATTCTCCCTCTGATGGTGTGACAGTCCCTCAGCCCTGTCCCTCGGACAGTTTGGCACTCCCTCAGTACAGACATTCTGACAGTGAGAGACTCCTTCAGTAATGTCCCTCTGATAGTGTGACACTCCCTCAGTACTGTCCCTCTGATAGTATGACACTCCCTCAGTACTGTCCCTCTGACAGTGTGACACTCCCTCAGTATTTTCTCTCTTATGGTGCGACACTCCCTCAGTACTGTCCCTCTGATAGTATGACACTCCCTTAGTACTGTCCCTCTGATAGTGCGACACTCCCTCAGTACTATTCCTCTTACAGTCTGACACTCTCTTAGTACTGTCTCAGTGACTCCTCCTCTTTACTGTCCCTCTGACAGTGTGACACTCCCTCAGTAGTGTCCCTCTGACACTGTGACATTCCCTCAGTGATAGTGTGACACTCCCTCAGTATTGTCCCACTGACAGTATGACACTCCCTCAGTACTGTACTTTTGACAGCGTGACGCTCCCGCAGTATTGCCCCTCTGACAGTTTGACGCTCCCTCAGTATTGTCTCGCTGATGGTGTGACACTCCCTCTGAACTATCCTTCTGACAGTGTGACACTCCCTCAGTATTGTCCCTCTGATAGTATGACACACCCTCAGTACTGTCCCTCTGACAGTGTGACGCTCCCGCAGTATTGTCCCTCTGACAGTGTGACACTCCCTCAGTATTGTCTCTCTTATGGTGTGATACTCCCTCAGTACTGTCCCTCTGGTAGTATGACACTCCCTCAGTACTGTCCCTCCGATAGTATGACACTCCCTCAGTACTATTCCTCTTACAGTGAGACACTCCTTCAGTAATGTCCCTCTGACACTGTGACACTCCCTCAGTACTCTCCCTCTGACATTGTGACACTCCCCCAGTTCTGCCCCTCTGACTCTCAGAGACTCGCTCACTGCTGTCCCTCTCACAGAGTGACACTTGCACAGTACCATCCACTGACAGAGTGATACATCTGCCCTTCTGCCCCATTTGATGCAAAACTGCTTAAGTTTTATTTGCAGCACTTCCTCAGTACTATCCCTCTGACAGTGCGACACACCGTCCACTCTGTCTCTCTGACCGTGCGGCACTACCTCAATACTGTCCCTCTAATAGTGTAAATCTCCCTCAGTGCTGTCCCTCTGACAGTGTGATTCTTCATCAGTATTCTCCCTCTGACAGTGTGACTCTCCCTCAGTACTGTCCCTCTGACAGTGTGACACTCCCGCAGTACTGTACCCTGACAGTGTGACACTCCCTCAGTACTATCACTCTGACAGTCTGACTCTCCCTCAGTATTGCCCTTCTGACTCTCAGAGATTCGCTCACTGCTGTCCCTCTCACAGAGTGACACTTTCACAGTACCATCCACTGACAGAGTGATACTTCTGCCCTTCTGCCCCATTTTATACAAAACCGCTTAAGTTTTATTTGCAGCACTTCCTCAGTACTATCCCTCTGACAGTGCAACACACCGTCCACTCTGTCTCTCTGACCGTGCCGCACTACCTCAGTACTGTCCCTCTAATAGTGTAAATCTCCCTCAGTACTGCCCCACTGACAGTGTGACGCTCCCTCGGTACTGTCCCTCTGACAGGGCGACACAGCCTCCGTTCATTCATCCGACCGTGCGGCTCTACCTCAGTACTGTCCTTCTGATAGTATGAATTTCCCTCAGTACTGTCCCTCAGAGAGTGTGTCCCTCCCTGAGTACCGTCACTCAGACAGTGTGACACACCCTCAGTACTGTCCCTCTGACAGTGTGACACGCCCTCAGTTATATCCCTCTGACAGTGTGACACTCGCTCAGAATTGTCCCTCTGACAGGGTCTCACTCCCTCGGTACTGTCCCTCTAACATCGTGACACTCCCTCAGTACTGTCCCTCTGACAGTGTGACACGTCCTCAGTTATATCCCTCTGACAGTGTGACACTCGCTCAGAATTGTCCCTCTGACAGGGTGACACTCCCTCGGTACTGTCCCTCTGACAGCGTGACACTCCCTCTGTACTCTCCCTCTGACAGTGTGACACACCCTCAGTACTAGCCCACTGACAGTGTGACACTCCCTCAGTATTGTCCCTCTGACTGTGTCACACTCCCTCAGTACTGTCCCTCTGTGACAGTCCCTCAGTACTAACCCTCTGACAGTGTGACACACCCTCAGTATTGTCCCTCTGACAGTGTGACCCTCCCTCAGTATTCTCCCTCTGATGGTGTGACAGTCCCTCAGCACTGTCCATCTGACACTGTGACATTCCCTCAGTAATATCCCTCTGATACTGTGACACTCCCTCAGTATTTTCCCTCTGACAGTATGACACTCCCTCAGTACTGTCCCTCTGACAGTGTGACGCTCCCTCGGTACTGTCCCTCTGACAGTGCGACACAGACTCCGTTCAGTCCCTCCGACCGTGCGGCTCTACCTCAGTACTGTCCCTCTGACAGTGTGATTCTCCCTCAGTATTGTCTCGCTTATGGTGTGACACTGCCTCAGTACTATCCCTCTGACAGTGTGACACTCCCTCAGTATTGTCCCTCTGATAGTGTGACACACCCTCAGTACTGTCCCTCTGATAGTATGACACTCCCGCACTACCGTCCCTCTGACAGTGTGACACTCCCGCAGTACTGTACCCTGACAGTGTGACACTCCCTCAGTACTATCACTCTGACAGTCTGACTCTCCCTCAGTATTGCCCCTCTGACTCTCAGAGATTCGCTCACTGCTGTCCCTCTCACAGAGTGACACTTTCACAGTACCATCCACTGACAGAGTGATACTTCTGCCCTTCTGCCCCATTTTATACAAAACCGCTTAAGTTTTATTTGCAGCACTTCCTCAGTACTATCCCTCTGACAGTGCAACACACCGTCCACTCTGTCTCTCTGACCGTGCCGCACTACCTCAGTACTGTCCCTCTAATAGTGTAAATCTCCCTCAGTACTGCCCCACTGACAGTGTGACGCTCCCTCGGTACTGTCCCTCTGACAGGGCGACACAGCCTCCGTTCATTCATCCGACCGTGCGGCTCTACCTCAGTACTGTCCTTCTGATAGTATGAATTTCCCTCAGTACTGTCCCTCAGAGAGTGTGTCCCTCCCTGAGTACCGTCACTCAGACAGTGTGACACTCCCTCAGTACTGTCCCTCTGACAGTGTGACACGCCCTCAGTTATATCCCTCTGACAGTGTGACACTCGCTCAGAATTGTCCCTCTGACAGGGTCTCACTCCCTCGGTACTGTCCCTCTAACATCGTGACACTCCCTCAGTACTGTCCCTCTGACAGTGTGACACGCCCTCAGTTATATCCCTCTGACAGTGTGACACTCGCTCAGAATTGTCCCTCTGACAGGGTGACACTCCCTCGGTACTGTCCCTCTGACAGCGTGACACTCCCTCTATACTCTCCCTCTGACAGTGTGACACACCCTCAGTACTAGCCCACTGACAGTGTGACACTCCCTCAGTATTGTCCCTCTGACTGTGTCACACTCCCTCAGTACTGTCCCTCTGTGACAGTCCCTCAGTACTAACCCTCTGACAGTGTGACACACCCTCAGTATTGTCCCTCTGACAGTGTGACCCTCCCTCAGTATTCTCCCTCTGATGGTGTGACAGTCCCTCAGCACGGTCCCTCGGACAGTGTGACACTCCCTCAGTATTGTCCCTCTGACACTGTGACCCACCCTTAGTACTGTCCCTCTGTGACACTCCCTCAGTACTATCCCTCTGACAGTGTGACCCTCCCTCAGTACTGTCCCTCTGTGACACTCCCTCAGTACGGTCCCTCTGATGGTGTGACAGTCCCTCAGCACTGTCCCTCTGACATTTGGCACTCCCTCAGTACTGACATTCTGTCAGTGTGACACTCCCTCAGCACTGTCCCTCTGTGACACTCCATCAGTACTGTCCCTCAGACAGTGTGACACTGCCTCAGTATTCTCCCTCTGATGGTGTGACAGTCCCTCAGCACTGTCCGTCTGACAGTTTGACATTCCCTCAGTATTGACATTCTGACAGTGAGACACTCCTTCAGTAATGTCCCTCTGGCAGTGTGACACTCCCTCAGTACTGTCCCTCTGACAGTGTGACACTCCCTCAGTATTGTCTCTCTTATGGTGTGACACTCCCTCAGTACTGTCCCTCTGATAGTATGTCACTCCCTCAGTACTGTCCCTCTGATAGTGTGACACTCCCTCAGTACTATTCCTCTTACAGTCTGACACTCTCTTAGTACTGTCTCTGTGACTCCTCCTCTTTACTGTCCCTCTGACAGTGTGACTCTCCCTCAGTACTGTCCCTCTGACACTGTGACATTCCCTCAGTAATATCGCTCTGATAGTGTGACACTCCCTCAGTATTGTCCCTCTGACAGTATGACAATCCCTCAGTACTGTCCCTCTGACAGTGTGACGCTCCCGCAGTATTGTTCCTCTGACAGTTTGACACTCCCTCAGTACTAACCCTTTGACAGTGTGATACTCACTCAGTACTGTCCCTCTGACAGTGTGACACTCCCTCAGTAATGTCCCTCTGACAGTGTGCCACTCCTTCAGTACTGTCCCTCTGACAATAAGTCGCTCCCTCTGTAGTGTCCCTCTGACAGTCAGAGATTCGGTCACTTCTGTCCCTCTCACAGAGTGACAATTTCTCTGTACCATCCCCTGAAAGTGTGACACTTCTGCAGTTCTGCCCCATTTTAAACAAAACTAGAGAAGTCTTATTGATGGCTCTTCCTCAGCACTGTCCCTCTGACAGTGCGACACAGCCTCCGTTCTGTCCCTCCGACCGTGCGGCTCTACCTCAGTACTTTCCCTCTGATAGTATGAATCTCCCTCAGTACTGTCCCTCACGGAGTGTGTCCCTCCCTCAGTACTGTCCCTCAGACCGTGTGACACTCCCTCAGTACTGTCCCTCTGATAGTGTGACACACCCTCAGTACAGTCCCTCTGATAGTATGACACTCACTCAGTACTGTCCCTCTGATAGTATGACACTCACTCAGTACTGTCCCTCCGATAGTATGACACTCCCTCAGTACTATTCCTCTTACCGTGAGACACTCCTTCAGTAATGTCTCTCTGACACTGTGATACTCCCTCAGTACTGTACCCAGACAGTGTGACACTCCCTCAGTACTGTCCATCTGACAGTGTGACACTCCCTCAGTACTGTCCATCTGACAGTCTGACTCTCCCTCAGTATTGCCCCTCTGACTCACAGAGACTCGCTCACTGCTGTCCCTCTCACAGAGTGACACTTTCACAGTACCATCCACTGACAGAGTGATACTTCTGCCCTTCTGCCCCATTTTATACAAATCTGCTTAAGTTTTATTTGCAGCACTTCCTCAGTACTATCCCTCTGACAGTGCGACACACCGTCCACTCTCTCTCTCTGACCGTGCAGCACTACCTCAGTAATGTCCCTCTAATAGTGTAAATCTCCCTCAGTGCTGTCCCTCTGACAGTGTGATTCTTCCTCAGTATTCTCCCTCGGACAGTGTGACTCTCCCGCAGTACTGTCCCTCTGACACTGTGACATTCCCTCAGTAATATCCCTCTGATAGTGTGACACTCCCTCAGTATTGTCCCTCTGACAGTATGACACTCCCTCAGTACTGTCCCTCTGACAGTGTGACGCTCCCTCGGTACTGTCCCTCTTATGGTGTGACACTCCCTCAGTACTGTCCCTCTGATACTATGACACTCCCTCAGTACTGTCCCTCTGATAGTGTGACACACCCTCAGTACTGTCCCTCTGATAGTATGACACTCACTCAGTACTGTCCCTCTGATAGTATGACACTCACTCAGTACTGTCCCTCTGACAGTTTGACTCTCCCTCAATACTGTCCCCCTGTCAGTTTGGCACTTCCTCAATTCTGTCCCTCTGACAGTGTGACACTCCCTCAGTATTGTCCCTCTGACAGTGTGACACTCCCTCAGTACTGTCCCTCTGTGAGACTCCCTCAGTCCGGTCCCTCTGACAGTATGACACTCCCTCAGTACTGTCCCTCTGACAGTGTGACGCTCCCTCGGGACTGTCCCTCTGATAGTGTGACACGCCCTCAGTACTATTCCTCTTAAAATCTGACACTCTCTTAGTACTGTCTCTGTGACTCCTCCTCTTTACTGTCCCTCTGACAGTTTGACTCTCCCTCAATACTGTCCCCCTGTCAGTTTGGCACTTCCTCAATTCTGTCCCTCTGACAGTGAGACAATCCTTCAGTAATGTCCCTCTGACAGAGTGACACTCCCTCAGTATTGTCCCTCTGACAGTGTGACACTCCCTCAGTATTCTCCCTCTGATGGTGTGACAATCCCTCAGCACTGTCCCTCTGACAGTTTGGCACTCCCTCAGTACTGACATTCTGACAGTGAGACACTCCTTCAGTAATGACCCTCTGGCAGTGTGACACTCCCTCAGTACTGTCCCTCTGACAGTGTGACAATCCCTCAGTATTGTCTCTCTTATGGTGTGACACTCCCTCAGTACTGTCCCTCTGATAGTATGACACTCCCTCAGTACTGTCCCTCTGATAGTGTGACACTCCCTCAGTACTATTCCTCTTACAGTCTGACACTCCCACAGTATTGCCCCTCTGACAATGTGACACTCCCTCGGTACTCTCCCTGTGACAGTGCGACACTCCCTCCGTACTCTCCCTCTGACATTGTGACACTCCCTCAGTACTGACCTTCTGACAGTGTGACACTCCCTCAGTAATATCCCTCTGATAGTGTTACACTCCCTCAGTACTGTCCCTCTGACAGTGTGCCACTCCTTCAGTAATGTCCCTCTGACAATGTGTCGCTCCCTCTATAGTGCCCCTCTGACAGTCAGAGACTCGCTCACTTCTGTCCCTCTCACAGAGTGACAATTTCTCTGTACCTTCCCCTGAAAGTGTGACACTTCTGCAGTTCTGCCCCATTTTAAACAAAACTAGAGAAGTCTTATTTATGGCACTTCCTCAGCACTGTCCCTCTGACAGTGCGACGCAGCCTCCGTTCTGTCCCTCCGACCGTGCGGCTCTACCTCAGTACTGTCCCTCTGATAGTATGAATCACCCTCAGTACTGTGTCTCAGAGAGTGTGTCCCTCCCTCAGTACTGTCCCTCAGACCGTGTGACACTCCCTCAGTACTGTCCCTCTGACAGTGTGACACTCCCTCAGTACTGTCCCTCTGACAGTGTGACACTCCCTCAGTTCGGTCCCTCTGACAGTGCGACACTCCCTCAGTTATATCCCTCTCACAGTGTGACACTCGCTCAGTATTGTCGCTCTGACAGTGTGACACTCCCTCAGTACTGTCCCTCTGACAGTGTGACACTCCCTCAGTACTGTCCCTCTGACAGTGTGACACTCCCTCAGTTATATCCCTCTGACAGTGTGACACTCCCTCAGTATTGTCCTTCTGATAGTGTGACACACCCTCAGTACTATCCCTCTGATAGTATGACACTCCCTCAGTACTATTCCTCTTACAGTGAGACACTCCTTCAGTAATGTCCCTCTGATAGTGTGACACACGCTCAGTACTGTCCCGCTGAGAGTATGACACTCCCTCAGGACTGTCCCTCTGATAGTGTGACACTCCCTCAGTACTATTCCTCTTACAGTGTGACTCTCCCTCAGTACTGTCCCTCTGACAGTTTGGCACTTCCTCAATTCTGTCCCACTGACAGTGAGACACTCCTTCAGTGCTCTCCCTCTGACATCGTGACACTCCCCCAGTACTGTCCCTCTGACAGTGTGACACTTCCGCAGTACTGTACCCTGACAGTGTGACACTCTCTCAGTACTGTCACTCTGACGGTGTGACTCTCCCTCTGTATTGTCCCTTTCATTGACAGAGACTCGCACACTTCTGTCCCTCTCACAGAGTGACACTTTCACAGTACCATCCCCATGACAGAGTGATACTTCCGCCCTTCTGCCCTATTTTATACAAAACTACAGAAGTTTTATTTGCAGCACTTCCTCAGTACTATCTCTCTGATAGTGCGACACACACTCCGTTCTGTCCCTCTGACTGTGTGGCGCTATCTCAGTACGGTCCCTATGATAGTATGACATTCCCTCAGTAATATCCCTCTGATAGTGTGACAGTCACTCAGTATTGTCCCTCCGACAGTATGACACTCCCTGAGTACTGTCCATCTGACTGTGTGACATTCCCTCTGTACTGTCCCTCTGACAATGTGTCGCTCCATCAGTATTCTCCCTCTGACAGTGGTACTCTCCCTCAGTACTGTCCCTCTGACACTGTGACATTCCCTCAGTAATATCCCTCTGATTGTGTGACACTCCCACAGTATTGTACCTCTGACAGTATGACACTCCCTCAGTACTAACCCTCTGACAGTGTGACACTCCCTCAGTACTGTCCCTCTGACAGTGTGACACTCCCTCAGTTCGGTCCCTCTGACAGTGCGACACTCCCTCAGTTATATCCCTCTCACAGTGTGACACTCGCTCAGTATTGTCGCTCTGACAGTGTGACACTCCCTCAGTACTGTCCCTCTGACAGTGTGACACTCCCTCAGTACTGTCCCTCTGACAGTGTGACACTCCCTCAGTTATATCCCTCTGACAGTGTGACACTCCCTCAGTATTGTCCTTCTGATAGTGTGACACACCCTCAGTACTATCCCTCTGATAGTATGACACTCCCTCAGTACTATTCCTCTTACAGTGAGACACTCCCTCAGTACTAACCCTCTGACAGTGTGACACTCCCTCAGTACTCTCCCTGTAACAGTGTGACACTCCCTCAGTAATGTCCCTCTGACAGTGTGACACTCCCGTAGTACTGTCCCTCTGACAGTGTGACACTACCTCAGTATTGTCCCTCTGACAGTGTGACACTCCTTCAATTCTGTCACTCTGACAGTGTGACACTCCGACAGTATTGCCCCTCTGACAGTGTGACACTCCCTCGGTACTGTCCCTCTGACAGTGTGACACTCCCTCAGTATTATCCCTCTGACAGTGCGACACTCGCTCAGTATTGTCCCTCTGACAGTGTGACACTCCCTCAATACTGTCCCTCCGACAGTGTGACACTCCCTCAGTTATATCCCTCTGACAGTGTGACACTCGCTCAGTATTGTCTCACTGATGGTGTGACACTCCCTCAGTACTGTCCCTCTGACAGTGTGACACTCCCTCAGGACTGTCCCTCTGATAGTGCGACACTCCCTCAGTACGGTCCCTCTGACAGTGTGACACTCCCTCAGTTATATCCCTCTCACAGTGTGACACTCGCTCAGTATTGTCCCCCTGACAGTGTGACACTCCCTCAGTACTGTCCCTCTGACAGTGTGACACTCCCTGAGTATTGTCTCGCTGATGGTGTGACACTCCCTCAGTATTGTCCCTATGATAGTGTGACACACCCTCAGTACTGTCCCTCTGATAGTATGACACTCACTCAGTAATGTCCCTCTGACACTGTGACACTCCCTCAGTACACTCCCTCTGACATTGTGACACTCTCTCAGTACTGTCCTTGTGACAGTGCAATACTCCCAAAGTAATGTCCCTCTGACAGTGTGACACTCTCTCAGTACTGTCCCTCTGACAGTGTGACACTACCTCAGTATTGCCCCTCTGACAGTGTGACACTCCCTCGGTACTGTCCCTCTGACAGTGTGACACTCCCTCAGTACTCTCCCTGTGACAGTGTGACACTCCCTCCGTACTCTCACTCTGACATTTTGACACTCCCTGAGTACTGTCCTTCTGACAGTTTGACACTCCCTCAGTAATATACCTCTGTTAGTGTGACTCTCCCTCAGTATTGTCCCTCTGACATTGTGAGACTCTCTCAGCAATATCCCTCTGATAGCGTGACACTCCCTCAGGACTGTCCAGCTGACCGTGTGACTCTCCCTCTGTATTGTCCCTCTCAGTGTCAGAGACTCGCTCACCTGTCACTCTCACAGAGTGACACTTTCACAGTACCATCGCCTGACAGAGTGATACTTCTGCCTTCTGCCCCATTTTATACAAAACTACAGAAGTTTTATTTGCAGCACTTCCTCAGTACTATCTCTCTGACAGTGCGACACACACTCCGCTCTGTCCCTCTGACTGTGTGGCGCTATCTCAGTACGGTCCTTCTGACAGTGTGACACTCGCTCAGTATTCTCCCTCTGACAATGTGACACTCCCTCAGTACTGTCCCTCTGACAGTGTGACACTCCCTCAGTACTGTCCCTCTGACAGTGTGACACTCCATCAGTATTATCTCGCTGATGGTGTGACACTCCCTCAGTACTGTCCCTCTGACAGTGTGACACTCCCTCAGGACTGTCCCTCTGAGAGTGTGACACTCCCTCAGTACGGTCCCTCTGACAGTGTGACACTCCCTCAGTTATATCCCTCTCACAGTGTGACACTCGCTCAGTATTCTCCCTCTGACAGTGTGACACTCGCTCAGTACTGTCCCTCTGACAGTGTGTCGCTCCCTCAGTCCTGTCCCGCTGACAGTGTGACACTCCCTCAGTACTGTCCCTCTGACAGTGTTACACTCCCTCAGTACTCTCCCTCTGACAGTTTGACACACACTCAGCACTGTCCCTCTGATAGTTTGACACACCCTCAGTACTGACGTTCTGACAGAGAGACACTCCTTCAGTAATTTCCCTATGACTGTGTGACACTCCCTCAGTACTGTCCCTCTAACAGCGTGGCACTCCCTCAGTTTTGTCCCTCTGACAGTTTTGCACTCCCTCAGTACTGTCCCTCTGTGACGCTCCCTCAGTACTGTCCCTCAGACAGTGTGACACTCCCACAGTACTGTCCCACTGACAGTGTTACACTCCCTCAGTACTCTCCCTCTGACAGTGTTACACTCAGTCAGTACTCTCCCTCTGACATTGTTACACTCCCCCATTACTGTCCCTCTGAGAGTGTGTCGCTCCCTCAGTACTGTCCCGCTGACAGTGTGACACTTCCTCAGTACTGTCCCTCTGACAGTGTTACACTCCCTCAGTACTCTCCCTCTGACAATTTGACACTCACTCAGCACTGTCCCTCTAATAGTTTGACACTCCCTCAGTAATGACTTTCTGACAGAGAGACACTCCTTCAGTAATTTCCCTCTGACTGTGTGACACTCCTTCAGTACTGTCCCTCTAACAGCGTGACACTCCGTTAGTACTGTCTCTCTAACAGTGTGACACTCCCTCAGTTTTGTCCAACAGTGTGTCACACCCTCAGTACTATCCCTCTGACAGTGTTACACTCCCTCTGTACTCTCCCTCTGACATTGCTACACTCCCCCTTACTGTCCCTCTGACAGTGTGACACTCCCGCAGTACTGTACCCTGGCAGTGTGACACTCCCTCAGTACTGTCCCTCTGACAGTCTGTCGCTCCCTCAGTACTGTCCCGCTGACAGTGTGACACTCCCTCAGTACTGTCCCTCTGACAGTGTTACACTCCCTCAGTACTCTCCCTCTGACAGTGTGTCACTTCCTCAGTACTATCCCTCTGACAGTGTGACACTCCCTCAGTATTGTCCCTCTGACAGTGTGACACTCCCTCAGTACTGTCCCTCTGTGACACTCCCTCAGTACTATCCCTCTGACAGTGTGACACTCCCTCAGTGTTGTCCTTCTGACAGATTGGCACTCTCTCAGTATTGTCCCTCTGAGTTTCTAACACTCCCTCAATTCTGTCCCTCTGACAGATTGACACTCACTCAGCACTGTCCATCTGATAGTTTGACACTCCCTCAGTACTGACGTTCTGACAGTGAGACACTCCTTCAGTAATTTCCCTCTGACAGTGTGGCACTCCCTCAGTACTGTCCCTCTGACAGTGTGACTCTCCCTCAGTACTGTCCCCCTGTCAGTTTGGCACTTCCTCAATTCTGTCCCTGTGACAGTGAGACACACCTTCAGTAATGTCCCTCTGACAGTGTGGCACTCCCTCAGGACTCTCCCTCTGACAGTGTTACACTCCCTCAGTACTCTCCCTCTGACATTGTTACACTCCCCCATTACTGTTCCGCTGACAGTGTGACACTCCCACAGTACTGTACCCTGACAGTGTGACACTGCCTCAGTACTGTCCCTCTGACAGTGTGTCGCTCCCTCAGTACTGTCCCGCTGACAGTCTGACACTCCCCCAGTATTTTCCCTCTGAGTGTGTAACACTCCCTCAGTATTGTCCCTCTGACAGTGTGACACTCCCCCAGTATTGTCCCTCTGAGTTTCTAACACTCCGCCTATTCTGTCCCTCTGGCAGTTTGACACTCACTCAGCACTGTCCCTCTGATAGCTTGACACTCCCTCAGTACTGACGTTCTGACAGTGAGACACTCCTTCAGTAATTTCCCTCTGACAGTGTGATACTCCGTTAGTACTGTCTCTCTGACAGTGTGACACTCCCTCAGTACTGTCCCTCTAACAGTGTGACACTTCCTCAGTACTGTCGCTCTGACAGAGTGACTCTCCCTCAGTACTGTCCCTCTGACAGTGTGACAGTACTGTCGCTCTGACAGCGTGTCTCTCCTTCAGTACTGTCCCTCTGACAGTGTGACACTCTCTCAATAACATCCCTCTAACAGTGTGACACTTCCTCATTTCCATCACTCGAATAATGTTCCCTGTTCCCTGTCACTGTTCGTTCGAAGTACAAAGCTCATTACATGGAGAGAGTGCAGGGTAGATTTTGGAGGGTGTTGATCAGACTCGAGGGACTGAGTTATGCAGAGAGGTTGTGTATTTTGTTATTTATTCATTGGAGCCAACGAGAATGTAAGGTGTCTTCTAGAGGTACATAAAATTATGAGGGGTGGACACAATGTGAATGAACCCAGTCTTTTACCAGGACTGCTGAATTACGAAACAGGAGACTCCTGTTTTAGGTGGGATTGGAGAGAGTTTATGGAGCCTGAAGAAACACGTTTTTCACTCAGTGGGTGCTCTGTACCTGGAACAGGCTGACAGAGAAAGTTCATGAGGCAGTACAATTACACTTCAAATGCAGTCAGACAGGTGAAGTACATTGATCAGAAAGTTTTAAAAGATTATGGGGAAATGCTAGCAAATGGGATTGGCTTAGTTGGCATGCATTGGATGGGCTGAAGGAACTGTTCCTGTGCTGCTTGACTCGACCATCGTTTGGCAGTGTGACACTCTTTGAACACTGACTCTGCGGTGGTTTGTCTGATGTGCGATAC